>NC_081431.1:87834191-88096691 GCF_949786415.1 Peromyscus eremicus | reverse complement strand
AAAACAAACCAATGTGCAAAAGCCTCACGAACCCTTGAGGCCCGAGAAAGCTCTTAAACCATCCAAAACTTTTTCTGTGTGAGCCTCAAAGCTAAGATTTACCTACATCTTTCTTATTGTAACATAAATAAAAAAAAAAAGTAATCTTCCAAATTAAAAGGTTAAACATGGCTACATTTTCAAAAGCAGAGAATCAGTCCAAATTTAGAAGTATGTTATTAGTGATTTAGCTATCAAAATAAATACTTAGCAGAAATCCATTATTTGTAATTTTAATATTTTAGACTTGAAAATTAGTAAACAATCCCAACATATTTATAATGGAGGTTTCTTTAGTGGTAGATAACAAATTCCTAAACTACAATGTAATTTTATTTTATTGTGTATGATTAATTTCTACACACTGCATATATCTATAAAGTGTACTATGCTTGATGTGTAGTGATTTTTAAAAACAATGCTACTGAACACGGACTTGACTTAGAATATGTCTAATATAAAGGGACATCCTTCACATTGAAAGGGCAGGGCATATACAAATACAATGCTAGAGATACTCTGTGGCTGTGTGTTTGACAAGAATTACATTCAACTCACTGGTTTAATAAAGTTTCATCCATAGCATCTTTGTATTCAATGTGATTTCAGTTTATTACATTCATCTAAAAAAAAAAAGTGTGCTGTCAATTAATCTCCTTGTCATTATACGGCAAGACATTTTTCCCTGCCAAAACTGGTAGCCCAGTCTAATGAGCATTACATTAGTTCAAGGACACACAGATCCAACCTAAGTGACAGAAAAAGAAAATCAAAAAAACTGAAATGAAATTTGTGAGAAAGGGTTGAATTTTAACTCTGACTTGGGAATTAGTCAATGAGCTTTGCGAAAGTCACTTGATCTGTGAGAGCCTCAGTTTAGATTCTTTAAAATAAAATTATATACTATCCTCGAAAGTTAATGATGAAGGGATGAAATATCTAAAGAGCATGTTCATTTGTAAGTCAAAGTGTAAGAACTATTGGAATGCCATATAAGTAACTTTGGAAAGCTCTTATTCTACTTAATGCAATATAATGCAGTAAATATAATATAGTATATTTTTTGTCTTACTGTGCACTACAAACATAAAAATAATACTTCACTTGTATATGAGCTTTGAATGCCTTGACAAATCTAATGAAAAACATACTTGCATATATAATAATACTATTTGAAAAGTGGAAGTATGTATACAAACTAAAATTTCATGACTAAGATGATTAGTCAGATGTGAAACCAGCAGGAACAGCATTTCTATTATTAACACACAGTTGCCAATCCTATCTTATGAAGAAATTAATCACCTACAAATTTGTTCTGGAGTAAAGGACAGAAGGAAATGATTGATCAAATTGCCATAACTTTTCATGAATACAGTTTCTTAGGAAAGATTGGAAACCATAACTTATTAGATACTTACTACATAGACTGGCAAATATTTGTAGCACATTACTCACTTAAGTAGCATTCCTTATTCAAGGAAGAATGGCTTATAAAGTTGAATTCCAATATTACTTCTCAAATTAAGAACAAATATGTAGTTTACACAGCATGTTTTCTTCAGAAAAGCACTGATTCATGAATTTATCTCACTTATTAATCATACATTAAACCTGGATGCTGAAAATGATTTTCTAATAACCTCTACAATGTGATAAGCCTTCCATTATGACTTCAAGTCAGGATATGGAAAATCTACAAATTTAGCAGGTATGTGAGTCCCTTGTTTGTCTATGAAAGCATTAAAAGGGTGAATTTCAAAAGCAACTTATAAATATTCGATGTTTGCTATTTCTTTTACCAGAATATGAAACTGTGGTTTCAAACAGCATCCTGGAATTACTCATTTTTCAATTATATATACCAATTGATGTCTCCCAGCTCTGTTGTAATCAGTTGGGGTATTCACGAGAACAGCTCCAGTTCTTGTTTCTATTTACTGCATATGTTCACATATCCCTTTGAAAGACAGGTGTTGTGAGTTGTGCTTAAATTTGAAGATCTATTGAAAACATAAGAGAGCCCCAAGTAGGAACAGATATAAGAAACTGATTCCACAGAAATGCACCTTAACAGTAGTTAGAAGACTTGTACACATAAGACTGACAGAACTTATAAAGTTCTATCTCAATCCATACACAATCCAAACATTCTACAACAGATTTTTCATCTGGCCCCTCCTTCTAAGAATGCATCAGCGTTTAGGTTAACACAACTTATTTGCTAAGAATTTTCTATGTTTTCTATTTTTAAATTAAAATTAATATTTTGGGATTAAAGGAGACTTCAGAATTGAATGTGGAATAATACATAAAATTGGTGATATGAAAACTAGGAATTAATAGTTTCAACAATGAATTGAATAAAAGTCCTACTTCAAGTACCTCCTCCTCAAAAATTGTGAACATTTCACACAATTCTAAAGTTGTCACCAAAACTTTTCATTACGAAGGAGTTTTTAAATGAATATACACTAAACAAATATACAAGAGGCTGGAAAGAGGCCTTAGTAGTGAGGTACACTTGCTACCCTTGCAGAGGACTCAGGTTCATTTCTCAGTAAATTCATTGGGTAGCTCAAAACTACCTGTAGCTGAAGCTCCCGGGGATCAGATGTCTTCTTCTGGACTTCTGGGATGCAAAATACACACACACACACACACACACACACACACACACACACACACACACGGTAAAAAAATAAACTTTAAAAAGATTAAATCATAAAGAAAAAGAAAACATAAAGAAATTAATGAAAATGACCTTCTAAAAATGAAGTCACAATTATAGTACAAGCCAACAATTTCAACAGACTGATTCCTGTTGCAACTATGGCAGATACAAGGCACAATATATTTTCCCTCTAATAATTCAGCATTCAAAGTCCTAGACACCAAATTATTTTCACATTGCCCTATAGAATAAAGCTTATTCATGGTTTGTACTATCAAAAAACAATCAAACAAAAAAAACATATTTTGATATTACTCATCTATCCTATTAAGAAAGTATGTTTTTCTTAGGCCAGGTGGTGGTATCGCACGCCTTTAATCCCAGCACTCGGGAGGCAGAACCAGGCAGATCTCCGTGAGTTCGAGTACCACCTGGTCTAAAAAAGAAAGCATGTATTTCTTTCACTATACCAAAACCTTTGTTTTTCTACTTTGGCATTATGTATATGTGTTTTGAAATGAAGACATGCTGGTGTTGAACTGCCTTAATCTCCACAGTGTTTCAGTTAATGATATCCATCAAGTGAAAAAAATATCACTTGTCTATACTTTTCTAGGAATTATATGTTTTAATCTCTAAACCTAATATATAAGTAAAGGACAATGCTGTTTTCATCAATGCATTTTAAATGTAAAGGCATTTCTTTTTGGAGAGAGGATTAAGCTCTTAGATTTATTTAAAACATGCATTATACTTCCAGTTATACAGTTAGTTTCTCTTTTTTTTTTCATTTTTCTTTATTAAGAAATTTTCTACTCACTCTATATACCACACACAGATCCCATCTCCTCCCTCCTCCCACCCCCAACCCTCCCTCCCAAGCCACCCCACATCCCCACATCCCCCAAATCAAGGTCTCCCATGGGGAGTCAGCAGAGGCCGGCACACTGAGCCTACACAGGTCCAAGCCCCTCCCCACTGTATCAAGGCTGCACAAGTCATCACATTGTAGGCACTGGGCTCCCAAAAGCCTGCCCATGGACCAGGGATGGATCTGATACCCCTGCCTGGGTGTCCCCCAAATAGTTCGAGCCAAACAACCATCTTCCATATCCAGAGGGCCTATTCCAATCCCATGGGGGCTCCACAGCCACCAGTCCACAGTTCATGGGCTTCTACTAGTGTGACTGGTCATCTCTGCACATCTTATCATAAGCTCGATGTCCCCTGCCTGCAGAATCCCTCCTCTCTCTTACTGATTGGATTCCCAGAGCTCAGCCTGGTGCCTGGCATTGGTCTCTGCATTTACCTCCATCAGTCACTGGACAAAGGCTCTATGATGCCACTTAGGGTATTCACTAGACTGGTCACCCTCTAGATCACTGCCAGCAGTCCAAGGTAGGGTCATCCTTGTGGATTCCTGAGAGCCTCCCCAGCACTCTGCCTCTTCCTATTCCCATGATGTCCTCATCTATCATGGTTTCTTCCTTCCTCCTCTCCCACTCTGTCACTCCTCACCCTCCACTACCACCACCCCACTCCCAGTCCACTCATGTAGATCTCATCCATTTCTCCTTCACTGGGCCATCCCTGTGTCCCTCCTAGTGACTTTCTCTGTTAAATAGCCTCTCTGGAGCTTTGGGTTGTAGTCTGACCATCCCTTCCCTCACATCTAGTATCCACTTATGAGTGAGTATATACTATGTTTGCCCTCTTGAGTCTGGGTTACCTCACTCAGGATGATATTTTCTAGTTCCATCCATTTGCCTGCAGATTTCATGATATCATTGTTTTTTACTACTGAGTAGTATTCCATTGTGTATATGTGCCATATTTTCTTTATCCAGTCTTCAGTTGAGGGGCATCTAGATTGTTTCCAGATTCTTACTATTACAAATAATGCTGATATTAACAGAGTTGAGCATGTGTCCTTGTGGTAAGATTGATCATTCCTTGGGTATATGCCCAAGAGTGGTACAGCTAGGTCTTGAGGAAGACTTATTCCCAATTTTCTGAGAAACCGCCATACTGATTTCAAGAGTGGCTTTACAAGTTTGCATTTCCACCAACAGTGGAGGAGTGTTCCCCTTGCTCCACATCCTCTCCAACATAAGCTGTCTTCAGTGTTTTAGATCTTAGCCATTCTGACAGGTGTAAGATGGTATCTCAGAGTTGTTTTGATTTACATTTCCCCAATGACTAAGGATGTTGAGCAGTTCCTTAAATGTCTTTCAGCCATTTGAGATTCTTCGGTTGAAAAATCTCTGTTAAGCTCTGTACTCCATTTTTTTAATTGGATTGTTCAGTATTTTGAAGTCTAGCTTCTTGAGTTCTTTATATATTTTGGAGATCAACACTCTGTCAGATGTGAGGTTGGTGAAGATCTTTTCCCATTCTGTAGGCTGTCTTATTGACCGTGTCCTTTGGCCTACAAAAGTTTCTCAGTTTCAGAAGGCCCCATTTATTAATTGTTGCTCTCAGTGTCTGTGCTACTCATGCTATATTTAGGAAGTGGTCTCCTGTGCCAATGCATTCAAGACTACTTTCTCTTCTATCAAGTTCAATGTAACTGGATTTATGTTAAGGTCTTTGATCCACTTGGACTTGAGTTTTGTGCATGGGGATAGATATGGATCTATTTGCAATCTTCTGCATGTTGACATCCAGTTATACAAGCACCATTTGCTGAAGATGCTTTCTTTGTTACATGGTACAGTTTTGGCTTCTTTGTCGAAAATTGTATGTTCATAGGTGTGTGGCAAAATCAACAGTATACCTTTCCAGTTTTGCCTCAAGGGTATATTAACTCTGCGGTCTTGTGTCATAACTTAGTTAGAAGGGATCTTGATTGTCTGTCTCTTTCACAAAATATCACACTGGTGCACCATACTTATGAAATGATGCTGATTGAACTCATAGGTAATAAATATATGTATCAAAGAATGGGAAATAAATCCAACCAAAATTCAATTCCCTTCTCCCTCATTGAATTTCTTAGGGTTCTAGTGGAGTGGGGAATTTAGAGATATTCCTTCTAAGGAATAAGTTATTGCACCTTGCCCCTCTCACCACCAAGAAAGAAGCAAAATGTTTAGTGGGCTTGTTTGGATTCTGGAGACAGTATATCCCCACCTGGGTGTGTTATTCCAGCCCATATATCAAGTGAATCAGAAAGCTGGTAGCTTTGTGTATTACCTGGAACAGGAGAAAGGCTCTACCATCATCTTCAGATAACTATTTTCCCTTTGAAAGGCAGCTCTTGGCCTGCTATTGGGTATTAGTGGGAATTAAATGTTTGATCATGGACCACCAAGTTACCATGTCATCTAAACTGCCCTTAATAAGCTCAGTGTTATCAAATCATCAAGTCATAAAGTAGGATGTGCATAGCGGCAATCTATTATCAAATAGAAGTGGTATATATTCAATCAGGTCTGAGCAGATCCTGAAGGCACAAGCAAGTTACATGAAGAAGTTACCCAAATCCTTATGGTTTCTATTCCTGTTACAATGCCAGCTGTTGCCAAGCATGCACCTATAGCCTTATGGGGTGTTCTCTATGATCAGTTGACTGAGGAAGAGGGCCTGGTTTACTGATGGTTCTGTATGTTATGCCAGCACAACCCAGAACAGACAACTGCAGCATTACAACCACTTTCTGGAACAACCCTGAAAGATACTGGCAAAGGGAAATTTTCACAGTGGTCAGAACTTCAGGCAGTACACATGGTATTACAATTTGTTCAGAAGAAGAAATGACCAGATATGTTATTGTTCACTAACTCAAGGGTTGTAGCCAATGGGTTGACTGAATAGTTAGGTACATGAAAAGAACATGATTGGAAAATTGGTGAGAAAGACATCTAAAGAAGAAGTATGTGGATAGATATCTCCAAATGGGCAAAGGATGTGAATATATTTGTGGTCCGTGTAAACAGTCATCAAAGGGTGATTTCAGCTGAGGAGGAGTTCAAATAATTAAGTAGAAACAATATTCCACTGTTTGACAGTCTATCTCTTTCTCCAGCGATTCTTGTCATTACCCAATAGGTACATGAACAAAGTGGCCATGGTGACAGATATGGGGTTTATGCATGGACTCAACATCATGGACTTCCACTCACCAAGGCTGACTGGCTACAGCTGCTGTTGAATGCCAGATATGTCAACAGCAGATACCAACATGAGCTCCAGATATGGCACCATTCCCCAGAGTGAATGGCCAGCAATTTAGTGGCAGGTTGATTACACTGGACAATTCCTCCATGGAAAGCACAACACTTTGTCCTTACTGGAGTAGATACTAATACTGCTTACGTTTTTACCTTTCCTGAATGTAATGCTTCTGTGAGAACCACCATCCAGGGACTTACAGAATACCTTATCCACCAGCATTGTCTTCCACATAGTATTGCTTCTGACCAAGGAACTCACTTCACAGTCAGAGAAATCAGTGGGCCTATGATCATGGAATCCACTGGTCTTACCATGATCCTCAGGATTCTGAATCAGCTAGCTTGAGAGAAAGATAGAATGGCCTTTTGAAAACACATTTCAAGCACCAATTAAGTGGCAGCAGCATGAAGGGCTGAGTTAGGGTTCTTCAGAAGGCAATATGTGGTGCTATTTCTCCCATAGCAAGTATCTACAGGTCCAGGAATCAAGGGGTGGAAAAGGGAATAGTTCAACTCACTATCACCCCTAGTAACCAACTAGGAAAGTTTTCTTCCTATTCCCACAAGTTCTGCTGGCCTAGAAGTTTTGGTTCCAAGGAGGTGGGGAGTGTTTCTCCTGCCAAGAACCACAACAAACATCCCATTTAACTGGAAGCTCAGACTTTCTCGTGCTCACTTTTGACTACTAATGTCCTTAACAAACAGGCTAAGAAAGAAGTAACTGTTAGGAGGGGAGATAAATGCAGACTACCATAGGGAAATTGGATTGCCTCTCCTTAAATGAAGTAAAAGGATCACATCTGGAGTGCAGGAGATCCTTTGGGGCATCTCTTAGTGTTACAGTGCCCTGGTATTAACGTCAATGAGACACTACAACAATGTAACCCAGGCAAGATGACAGAAGATAAAGCCCCGCCAGGAATGAAGGGATGTGTCACTCCTCCAGGAAAAGAGTCAAGACCTGCTCAAGTACTTGCAGAGGGTAGGGGAAACACAGAATGGGTAGGAGAAGAAGGTAGTTATAAACATCAACTAAGGCCATATGAAGAATTGCAGAAATAGAGATTATAATAGACATGAGTGTTTCTGTTGTAATTTGTTAAGAATGCATTTGTACAGATATTTGTGTTTTCTTATAATTTCTTTAACATGAATTGAGAGAATATCAATGGTTATCATGATTGAGTTTGAGATACTAAAAGGATGTTCCCAAAGGGACATTGCCACCTATTCTAAATTTATATTGCTTTTACAGTTGTACATGGGATATTTTTATCATGTTAGGCATAATTCTGTCCTGATTAAATACATAATGCTTTTGTGACTATACTGGGGTAATTTTGTTTAGGCATTATTATTACCTGGTTATTGATTTTATTTAGAAGTTAATCCTGACAAAATGAGACATGGTTGTATGTCAAGTTGACAAGGGGTGGACTGTAATGGCAATTCTTGGTTGTCAAATTGGCTATGTCTGGAATGAACTATAATCCAGAAATGGAGGAAGGACACACCTGTGATCCATTTCTTGAGACAGGGTGACTCATGTCTTTAATCCAGATCTTGAGGTAGAAGTTGCACCTTTAATTTGGGCCACACCTTCTGCTGGAAGAATATATAAAGGCAATGGAAGAAATAAGGTCTTAGTTAGGCTTCCTATTGTTGCAATAAACACCATAAACAAAAAGCAAGTTGGGGAGGAAAGAGTTTATTTGGCTTCTACTTCCACATTGCTGCTCATCACTTAAGGTACTCAAACACTGCAGGATGATGGAGGCAGGTACTGTTGCAATGACCATGGAGGAGTTCTGCTTTCCCTGGCTTGCTTCCCATGGCTTGCTCAGCCAACCTTCTTATAGAACCCAGGATCAGCAGCTTAGGGATGACCCAATCCAGCATGGGCTGGGCCATCTGCCATTGATCACTTAAATGAGAAAATTTCTTACAGCTGGATCTCATGGAGGAATTTCCTCAACTGAGGATTCTTCTTCTAATGACTCTAGCTTGTGTCAACTTGACACACCAAGCCAGCTAATACAACTGACCCCTTGTCAACTTGACACACAAAGAAAAAGCTATTAGATCACATCCCTTCATTTCTTATTCATCCTCGAGATCTCACAATAAATCATAAATAATTTTAGAAGTCCTACAGACTTTACAAATTCAAACACATTAAAATATCCAGTCTCTATTAAAAGTTCAGATCTTTCATCTGTGGGCTTTTTAAAAATTAAAATTAAATTAAATATCTTCTTTAAGAGAGAAGAACCAGGGCACCATCACATTCTAAACCAAGCAAAATCAAACTCCAAAAGCAAAAATAACTCAATGTCCAATTATCTAGGATTTGCTCATTATCTTCTGAGATCCTCTAACATGGTTGAGTAACATTTCCAGCTCTGCCCTCTGTAGCACAAACAGTTTGTCTTCTATGCTCTGGCTGGCTCCACTTTATTGCTATTGCTGTTCTTGTTGGTTATCCCATGGTACTGGCATTTCCAAAACGCTGGAGTCCTCTGCTACAACTGGCTGCACTTTCCCCAATAGCCTTTCATAGGCTCTCCTCATGGTGCCAAGCCTCAACTTCTTTGCATAACCCCTTCAATTCTGGACCTTCAACTGCCACTGAGGCTGCACCTTCTCCAATAGTCTCTCCTTGGCTTTCCAAAGTGCTAAGCCTCTACTACTCTCCATGACCCCTTCATGCCTTCATAACCAGTACCACCTGGGTGACTGCTACACATTACAAGTATGGCCACCAGAATGTGATAAAACCTTGGCCACCTTTGCAACATGGCTTCTCTGTGCTCCCAGGAAACATTTCCAAAAAGATTTCTCTTCAGTGATACTGGTCTCTTCTTAATCACTGCTAATTTTGTTTTAGCTCCAGCTGACCAGTTTCAAGTATCCCAGCAAAACAAAGTTTCATTTTAATAGTTCTGTTATCTTGTTAATCACAGGTGAATAGTCAGCCCAGTAACAAGAACCACAGAAACTTAATTCAAATGAACAAATTTCCCTGAAAGAGTCTTTAAACTTCCCTCTGAAACTTCACAAACCAGGCCTCTATCTTCTGCTCTGCTCTTAATATTCTTACCTTCCAAGCTCCTATAAACATCCCACTGAGCTCTTGATAGTCAATGGTTCCTCTAGCACAAAGTTCCAAAGTCTTTACACAATCCTTCCAAAAACATGGTCAGGTCTGTCACAGCAATACTCCACTATTCTGGTAACAATTTATTTCTTAATTAGGGTTTCTATTGCAACTCTTATAAAAGAAGACTTTTAACTAAGGTGAAAACTTACAGTTCAGAAGTTTCGTCTATTATGGGATGTCCTTCTGTATGCTGTGAATATATATTGCTTTCATTGGTTGATGAATAAAGCTGCTTTGGCCAATAGCAAGGCAGGTTAGAGCCAGGCAAGAAGTACAGGCAAAGAGACAGGAGAAGGGTAGAGTCTGGCAGATGCCATCCAGCCACCCAAGGAGCAAGATGTCAGCAGACCAGTAATGCCACAGCCACATGGTAGTACATAGATTAATAGAAATGGGTTAATTTAAGTTGTAAGAGTTAGTTAGTAATAAGCCTGAGCAATAGGGCAAGCATTTATAAGTGATATTATGACTCTGAATGATTATTTGCAAGTGGCTGTGGGAAAGGGAGGGACAGAAAAGCCTCCAGCTACATTATTCCATTATCATCATGGTAGGTAGCAAGGCAGAATGAAGGCAGACATGGTGCTGGAGAAGGAGCTGCTACATCTTGATCTCACAGGCAATAAATAGGAAGTGGTCTAAGACACTGGACACTATCTTGATCACATATGAGACTTCAAGCCAGCCTCCACAGAGACACACTTTCTCAAAAAGACCATACCTCCTACAACAAGGCTACACCTCTTAGTTGTGTCACTTCCTTTGAATGCCAACTTCTTTCAAACCACCAAAAAAGGTTTCCTTTTTATTAGCGAGCTTGCCCTCACCTTGCCAGTATATCCATATTAGTCCCTACTTTGAGCCTACTTCTTCAGGATTCCAATATATATATAGAAGACCAGCTGAGACACTCAACCTCAAGGAACTGATCAAATATGTAGAGACAGAGAGGGAGAGAAAGAGGGTGGAGGGAGGGGAGGAGGGAGGAAGAGAGAGATTCATTCTATAAGTTTTGTGACTTTAGAAAACCCTGAGTAATACACATACCCTTAAATACAATTAACTCTCACTTTCTCCACTAAGGGCAAGGACTCCTGAGACCCTCATATCTCTGTCCTGGAATTGCATCTGTGAAGATTTCACAAGTACAGCAGTGCTGATGTGTTAAAAAGACTGTTTCGTCCTGGTTTTCCCCATCTTTTGTTTCTTAGTTAGGGTCTATATTGCTGTGAAGAGACACCATGACCATGGCAACTCTTATAAAGAAAAACATTTAATTGGGGCTGGCTTACAGATTCAGTGATTTAGTCCATTATTATTATAGCATAACATGGTGGGTTTGCAGGCAGACATGGTAGTGGAGAAGGAGCTGAGAGTTATACATCTTGATCTGCAGGCAATAGGAAATGAACTGAGTCCCACACTGGGCATAGCTTGAGCACAGGAGACTTCAAAGCCCATGCCTACAGTGACACACTTCCTGCAACAAGGCCATACCTGTCCAACAAATACACACCTCATAATAGTGCCACTGCCTATGGGGGCCATTTTCTTTCAAACCATTACATTCCACTTCTTGACTCCCATGGCTTGTAGCTATATCATAATGCCAAAATGCATTCACTCAAACTTGAAATGTCCCCATACTCTATCACAGTCTCAGCAATGTTAAAACTCCGAAGTTCAAAATCTCTTCTGAGATTTATGTAATCTCTCAATTGTAATCCCCTGGAAAATCAAAATAAAAGGAGCAGATCACATACTTCCAACATATAATGTCACAAAATATGCATTACTATTTATTTATTTATTTTTGTTTGTTTGGTTTTTTTTTGTTTTATTTTTGTTTTTGTTTTTTTTGAGACAGGGTTTCTCTGTGTAGTTTTGCACCTTTTCCTGGAACTCACTTTGGTAGCCCAGGCTGGTCTCGAACTCACAGAGATCCGCCTGGCTCTGCCTCCCGAGTGATGGGATTAAAGGCATGCGCCACCAACGCCCGGCTGCATTACTATTTAAAACAAAAGAAATTGGGGAGAGTGAAGAAACATTGACCAAAACAACACCAAAACCAGCTGAGTAAACTCCAAACTCTGAATTCCATGTCTGATGTCAAATCACTCTTCAGATCTCCAACTCCTTTCATCTTTGTTGACTGCAACATACTTCTTTCTCTTGGGCTGGTTCCACTCCCTGTTAGCAGTTTTCCTGTGCATGTACCCCACAGCTCTGGAATCTCCAACATTTTAGGGTCTCCCAGACAATTCACACTTCACCTTCACAGCTTCATGCAATGGTCTCTCTAGGCCTACATTCAGGGATACCCCTTGCCTCACCAGCCTTCCTTAGTTACATAAGAAGATTCCATAACCCCTTCATTCTATCCTAGACGCTAAAGCCAGAACCTCATGGCTGAAGCTGTCAAGTTCTTCTGCTTGCTGGGCCTGGAACATGGCTCCCTTGTATATCTTCACCAGCTTTCTGTTCTTTACGGTTCTCTTCACCGTCTAAACTTGGATGTCCTGAAATTCACTCTGTAGACCAGGCAGGCCTGAACTCAGAACGCTCCCTGTCTCTGGCTCTGACATGCTGGGAGTAAAGGTGTGAACCACCACACACAGTTCTGAGTTTTTCTTTAATCCCTTTTCACAAATTGGAAGTTTAGCTAGGTGGAGCCTTGCCCTGATGTCACCACTCTCTTGATTTCATTTCTTAGTCTCTTTATCTCCTTAAACACATTATTTAGCTCCATTCCACTTCCCAGCGTTCCTTGTCTCCTCAGACAGTTTGTATTTTCCCTTTCTCAGCTTGTTACTTTTCATCATAAATCTTCATTATAGTTAAAACTAATTACTACAATATAAACTCAATACTAGGCTGCTTTAAGATTTCCTCTGCCAGCAGAATTAATCCAAAACTCTTCACTTTAGCCTCAGGCAAATTTTATAGACTTCGGCAAAAAGCAGCCACATTCTGAACCAAAATATCACAAGACCAGTCTCTATGTCACACAGTAACATTCCTTTTCTCTGAAACCTCTTAAAGCAAGCTCCTACAGTTCAAATCATTCTCAGCACCCCAGCCTTCTATGTTCCTACTAGTTTGGCCCATTAAGCCCCACCTAGAGCATTCAAGTGCTTTTCTGAAACATAGTCCAAAAGTCCATATTCCTAAAACAAACAAACAAATAAACAAACAAACAAAAAACATGGCGAGGCCCATCACAGCAATACTCCAGTGTCTGCTACCAACATCTCTCTTAGATAGTGTTTCTATTGCTGTCACCCCCACAGTGACACACATCCACTAACAAGGCCATACCTACTCCATCAAAGCCAGAGCGCCTAATAGTGCCCCTTCCTATGGGGGCCATTTACTATCAAACCACTACACTTGAATTTCTACAATCTTGATTCAATTTACATTTACAACTCAGTCTTTATTACATTCTACACTCTTTTTTCCTGACGATCTCTCAGTCCTGGGAAATGGTATGAAATAACAATCCCCTATTTATGGCTGAGAATTTCATATATATATATATATATATATATATATATATATATATATATATATATATAACCTTGGAACATTCAGCTCTAAATAAAATGTCTCCATCAAATTTCTCATCTAAGGTGTCAGGGAACATGGCAGAAGCAGAGACAGAAAGAATATAAGAGTCAGAGGGGATGGAAGACCCCAAGAAAATAAAGGCCTCTAAATCAACATGAACTACACAGAGCTGAACTCAAAGAGACTGAGGCAGCATGCACAAGTCCTGCATCAGATGCGGTCCTAGAGCTGAAAGGAGAAGGGGATACATTCTCCCATCCAAAACACAAACCCAAACGCAATCTCCAATCGAAAACCACTTACAAATGAAAATTTGTTTCCTCTGAGGGAGTACCACAAAACAAATAGACTACTTTTAAGAGTAGGCCCAGCAATGGATGGACAACAAAGAATGGACTAAACGGCATCTTTGGACATTCTTTGGCACATGGTATTGTCCCATGGCCCTTTTTCTTAATTTTTTAATTTTAATTATTTATTATTTTTTAATTTTTCTTACTATTTTCTGTATTTATTTTAATTTAAAATATTTTTTATATTTTTTCTTCTCTCTTTCTACAAGTCCTTTGTTTATATATTATGGTTTCCAGTTTACTGTTCTTATGGGATTTCTGAATGTGCTAACAGTTTGTCTGCTTCTTGTTCTTTTATTGGACTATTTTCCTTATGCTTGTTTGTTTTGTAACTTTCAATGTATTAGTTTTTATTTTATATTTATTATATTTATTTTATGTTATTCATATCTCTTGGAAGCCTGTTTGTTTTCTAATGCCAGACTGAAAGAGGGTGGCTGTGGATGGAAGGGGACATGGGGAGGTTTGGAAGGAGTAAAGGGAGTTTAAAAAGAAAACATATGCATGTTGGAAATCCTTTGTCGGAATCTTAGAAGCAGTTGGTAGAAAACAAGTGTCCCATTGTCACCAATGTTCATCTGACTAGAATCTGGAAGGAAGGACAATCACCTCTGTTGATTTTGTGACCTGGCACTGGGTTCCTAACCTGTCTTAAGAAAGATGAGGAAACCCTTTTCTTCTCATTTAACTTTTTCATGGTGTTTTATCACAACCATATAAACCATATACATACCTACATATACATGTATAAATGTATATACACATATACATATACAGATATCTAAATAATGGAAATACATGACATAGAATGATAATGCCCTCCACCAAGACACATGGAGTGTTTAACAAAACTCCAGTGCCAGGCATGTGAAAGTTCCCAAGTTTTTGGTAAGGGTTATAAAAGAGATTCCCAAAACAATATGACATATTGCCATTGTTCTTTGATGCTTTCCAGAACTTGAAGGTAAGACCAAATTCTTAAAAACACCACATAATTTAAATATAATATTTGGAGAAATCAAACTAAAACTGCCTGGATGTTGTCTCCCAGAGTACTGGTCTAATCATATTAGAATGTCCTATGCAAGCTCTCAAAGGCGAGGTGTAATTGATAGTCCTACCCAAAAGTGAGGACTATAAGTCACAGCAAATACTGACCCAGCAATACATTCCCAATAGTATAACTTTTATCTTGCAGATAAGCAATGGCTGTGTAATTGTATTTCAATATATGTTCATTAGGGCTGAATGTATCCCTGATACTATAAGTCTAGTCAAGTACTCAATACTGAAGAGGTCTGTGGTGGTTTGAACAATGGTGGCCCCCATAGGCTCATATATTTGAATGTTTGGTTCCTAAGTTAATAAACTCTTTAGGAAGGGTTAAGATGTGTGGCCCTCTTGGTAGAGGTGTGTCACTTGGGGTGGGCTTTGGGGTTTTAAAACCCCATGCTAGGCCTAGTCTCACCCTCTGCTTCCTGCATGCAAATGAGGTAAGCTCTCATCTCCACTCCAGTGTCATGCTTGCCTGCTTGCTGCCACTCTTCTGTCAGGATGGTCACGGATTCACTCTCTGAAACTGTAAGCAAGCCACCCACTAAACGCTCTCTTCTATAAGTGGCCTCGGTCATAGTGTCTCTTTATAGCAACAGAAGAGTGACTAAAACAAGGTCATAGAGCCTAGAAAGGAACTTGCTATTGTCATTTTCCTGAACTAATACAATTTCTAATTAGAAATACTTCTCCTTCTACCCGAGATGATTTTACTTGTCATCCCTTTTCAAAGATGCTTTTCTACAACAGATATTAACTACTTCAGAGATCCCAAACTTCTCAAACTATAAAGAATACATCATCCTGGCATCGTCAACTCTAACTGATATCTGCAGTTTATCCTTATATATATAGCTCAGGGAAAGTCAGAAAAGTGGGAACAGAAATCTTATAAGGTCAGAAGACTAGTACATCTTGATACCATCCTATAATATAAAAGGAAATTTCATCCATGAACCTAAGCAGCATGATAATCCAAAAAAGACATATAATGACATTATCAATTGAAATGAAATGTAGATAGGTAAATTTTTACTAAGCCTAGGTGAAGAACTATAATTGGTCAAAGGCTGCAGACAGTAGGAGAATTAGGAAGAATCAGTATTTTTCTAGTAATAAGTTTCTTAATAGGTTGCCCAGTCATACACACACACACACACACACACACACACACACACACACACACACACACACACACACATATATATATATATATATATGCACATATAGGTAACAATAATAATTTTAAAATTCATGAATATGGGAGAGTTAAGGCACAAGAGAACTGTAGCAGGAAGAGAGGAACAAAGGTGATATAGATGGCATGTTCATTTTAAAGTTCTAGAAATATATAAATAAATAAAATAAGTGAAAAATTTAAAGCCCAATGCCACCTGTGTGCTAATTTGCCCAGTAAGTGATAAGGAGACTCCCAGAAAACTACAGGTTGTTGATACTGTGCTTGATTCCCCAACACAGTTTTAATGTAAGACTCTATAGGCAAAGGATACCTTATATATTTCTTCCTGCTGATTAACTTTGTTTGGTATTCAGGCTTAGTAGAGAAAGGTCAAAAATAATTTTCTTAAGAAAAGCTTTATTTAAAGCGAGAGGGGTGATGTTTTCCCATGCCTGTCTTATACTGCTAGGCATATCACTTGCCACATCTATTTTCTTATTTAGTGGCATACCCTCAGAAATCTAAGTCTAAGTTTATAAGATTTATGCTGATCTTTGGCTTTATTTACTTAGCTGTAACAAAAATTTCCTACATGAGTCATCTATTTTTTTCCAAAGCCTCCATAAAAAAAAGTCGAGAGTGATGATTTATTTCAGTTACTTTCGTTAGTGAGCACATCTGAAGTTGATGAGTAATTTAATGAATAAATTAAAAGTTCTCCTGAATGAAATCACCCAGCAGGTGTTATTTGACCTGCCATCCCAATTTATAGTTCATATGCACAAAACTATCTAGCAATGATCTGTGGAATATATCCAGGTCCCATTTCACAGTCTGGACAGCAGCGACAAACAAACTAAATTGTAGATAATGATGGTCATTATGTGTGCAAAACAGAGTGTGATGTTTTCAGTGTTGAGTATTGGAAGATAACCGTAATTTAGACTTCTTATTGATACTTATATTTTTATGATAGTGCAATACCTATACTTTGTTTCAAATGTTTCCTGTTGCATTTTCTTTGTAAAATCTTATTGGTTCTCATTTCCTCTATTTCTAATTTCTTATGTGTGTGAAAATTCTTCTTACATGTAATTAAGTTTTCTAGTAAAAAAAAATGAAATGACTCACTGTGGTTATTTCAGTCATCCATACTGTCACTTTAACTACCCCCATCCTCCTTCTATATTTATCTCTTTTCTCTTCCCTAAGGAGCCCATTGCTTTCCTGTTTCCCCTAGATGTAACTCTGAGAATGCTCCCTCCAAGAGCCAAAGACCACCTAACAAAACCTCTAATATTAGACATGAAAAGCACCCTTTTGGGTTGTTTGTCAGAGCTGTCTAAAAACTCTGAAAATGTACATCCCATTGCTGTTCAAGACACAGAGGTTGAAAGTAAGTTTCTATTACTGAATACATTATGAACTTCAGAAACAGGGCACAGAGGCATCTGGTCTGGACATGACCTGATTGTCACCTCCCTTCAGACTAGCTTTCATGTATCAGAAGACATCGTGACAAATTCAAAAGGAAAACCCAACAGTTCCATCCATCTATTTTGCCTGTGAAGCACATCAACAAGCAGAACAGCCCGATAACTCTGCAAGGTGTTGTAGTGGCACACATACTTTGGTGGAAACCAGTGGTTCTTTAATTGGATTTAAGACCAAATCACCAAGAGGAACACCATTTTTGTGACTGAAAACTTAGCTAACTAGTCAGGATTAGGGAAATAATGGTTATGAAAGAGAATATACAACCACTAATTTAGTAAGCTAGAATAATCCCTAACAACTTAAAACATTTGTCCTACTATCTACAGATAAGTGTAGTCTTCAACCCTCATTAAAGAAACTTCTCTTTTCAACAGACAGAGACCACTACCAAAAACCACAACCCATCAATATACAGAATTGTGGAGCTCAGTATCAATGAATACATCTACAAAATACCCCCACGTCTAAGGCTTAGGAAGCAGAAAGAGTACAAGAGCCAGGGGTTCAGGGTCTTTGCGTTGAGATTGTGTCTGTTAGTAACATAGAAGCTGTACTTGTAATATCTCACCAACATGACCACATAAACATGAGCTGTACAAGAAGGACATTAACAAACATACTAAATTCAATGGAGAAATGCCTCAATCCTATGCAAAGAACTACAGGCAGCCCACTAAATCTGGGAGCAAAAGAGGTGGTGTTCCCCAAGGAAGAGCACACCAAGTAGTCATTCATTGCTAAATGGTCAGCCCTGAAAATGTGTGTGTGTGTGTGTGTGTGTGTGTGTGTGTGTGTGTGTGTATACAAATACAAATGCATACATGCATGCAATAATAATTATTGGAAAAGAGGTCATGAATTTGAAGCAGAACAGAGATGTATACATGAGAACAGAAAGGTTTGAGAGGGAGGAAAGGGAAGGGGCAAATGTGATTAAAATACAATCTCAAAAACAGAGGAAGAGAAATGATATGGAATACATAATAGGTGGGAATTCAAGATGTTTCAGTACTAAGAATCTAATAAATCAAGCTATGAGACCGCCTAAAATAGATAAGATATTGGTCATAAAGGTAAATAAGTATAGATGAATGATCTAAAGATATTTATATGTTTTATTCAGTATATCAAAGAAACATTATAATATAATGATATGTATATTGTAGGGGCTTGTATGAAGTATTTTAAATTAGCTCTGAACTTACATGTACCCATAATTGTATTGCATATTTCATAATTATTTTAAAATTATTCCTTTAACACTATCAGCGTTCAATCAAGTAAACATATTAAACTAATGGAAGAGTAAGTAGTGCTTATAAACAAAACAATGAAGTACAAATTTAAGGACTTTATTTTTTATTAAAATAGGTAATCCTTGTAAACACAAAATCATTTCTCCAGAGTTATGTTGAAGAACATTTCAATTGTCCCACGATCCTTTGAAACTAAGTATAATGAATAATATAGAAACTTAGGTAATGATGAAAGGGGAAAATGGATCAGCAAACATAATCTTGAACCCTTCATATTTATCAGTAACTCCTATCCTTCATATAGACAAGAAATTATGACTACCTCATACTATACAAAGAAATATAAATATTAAAATATAGTCTACATTCACAAGTTTTTTCATTGTCTGATACATGTGTGGGTATAGCCAAATTTTATGTTCTTAGACCAAAAATGTTAAAGAAGGAAATTCCAGGTTTCAATGTACTCTACATACTATAATTTCTCTAGCCTAGAAAAGATAACACAGTGAGACATATTCTACAATAGCTTTAGTTTATGGACAAGGTCTGGAGCTGAAACCTTGAAACATGAGTAACAAGACCATTGCTATCTTATTCTTCTCAGTCTTTATGAAACTGCCCTAGGTAACATTATCACTGAATGATAATGTTGTTTAATATCAATGTCATGTAATTTCATAGGCGAATATTGGATACATTTTAATAAAACAATACTATATAAAATAAAATTGCTAAAAATCCTTTTCAATGGACACCAGGATGTAAACAGCAAGAGTGGCCAAATAGCATGGTAAGTGTAACTTGCTTTTGCTGTTTGTTTGTGTGTGTGTGTTTTCTTTACACATATGTGCAAAATTAACTTCTATTCAGAGCAAACTCATTCTTCCGACGTCACCATTCATTTGTGGCTTTGTCATATTTCATTACCATGAGTATATCACTTCCAGAGTGTCTGAATGATCTTAAGAATTAAAATACATTTTTACTCTGTGAGTCATAAAGAGTGAAACATAAATAGCTGTGTTCTACAATTATAGCAATTGTACAACTCTAGAATATCTATCAATTTATTCATAATTCAGTTGCTACAGAGCTCTTCTGTTAGGCTTCAATGATGCTGAATATTGAGAGATGATCTATTGCACCAGACACAGATGTGATGTTACTGCACTGTATATAATTATTCCATAGGTACAGTTACAGGGATTCATTTTTTGATAAGCCATTTATTAATGCATCTTTAATTTTTTTTCAACATATGGCAAAGTTCAAAATGCAAGTACATTTTTCCTGGCTTTCCATATGTAGAAATATTCATTCTTGTCATGACAGATAAATACAGCATCTTTGGACAGTGAGCAGCATGCTGTATACTGAGCAAACTAGGATTACTCAAGTGCCTGTGCGTACATGTGTGAATGAGTATATAGGTTTTGAGTAAAAGTTCTGTGCTTTCTGCTGTTTGGGATAGCAGAGATCCAGGTCAACTGTTTTAAAATATGCACATGTAATCAGTTTGAAAAGGCATTGTTATTTGAGCATCACTGACTCAGAAAACAATAGAATGCTGCTGCAAAACAAATCTTACCACTTTCTGTGTCTTACCAACCAGGAATGATTTGTTCTCCAGGTTTGCAGGCTCTCAGAAAGATGATATAAATTTAGAGTATGAATCTTTCTTGAAATATAAACATGATCAAAAATGCCTCTCTCCAGATAATATTTACATCAGGAGGGAACTTGTAAACTTAAATCTAGGTATGTCTTGAGGACTGGTCAAGGTGATATTTTTTGTTGCTTTAGAAAGGAATTCTGGTTAGCATGGATCAATAACTTCAGAAATTTATGATACCTCCTTGTAGGATGAAGTTGAGGATATCAAACCTTCATTGGCCTTTCTGCACCTGGCATCTCTTCAATGCCTAGAAAGGCTCATTTCCATTGAGTTGGAAGGAAGCCAAATGTATGTTAAGCAAGTCATAAAGAGTGGGCTTACTATTTCCAGAAGGTTGGAAATTCTCTATGACCTGAAAAGGAAACGGAAAATAACATTTGAGCATCCTTGCCAACTTGATAGTGACATGGACACTTTGGAAGGAACTAGGTCGTTGCTTTGAAGGATTACTTTCTTAATTAAGGACAATATGGGTTTTAAGAAGTCACGGGTCTCATTGGCTTTGGAGCAGGTAGGGTGACATTCTCTCAGTGAAATGAGTTCTGTGATAAATATTTTCTTGTTTCTTCTCAGATTTTTAATCTAAATCCATATATTTTAAACTGAGCTCCTCAAAGCTTTAAAATTGGCATGTTCCTGAGAAAATAAATGGAGCTGGAGAAATCCAGCTCTCTTAATGCAGGTTTGATGAGGTGAAAGCAATGAATCAATAAAGCAAATTTAAAAGCTTTCTCAACAATGCTCACGGCCTACGTTTCATCTTCTTGTATACTTGAGGTGTTATTTAATAAGCCCTTTGCTGCTTCAAAAATCTTTCATCTAAATAGGTCCAAAGGCATTTCTACCAGTACATACACTATGTATATATGTGTGTGTGTTTGTTTGTTTATTATATATGCTATTATAATTATAATATGTTATACAATATGTAGTATATATTTTACATTATACATATAAAATTTTCAGCCGGGCGGTGGTGGCGCACGCCTTTAATCCCAGCACTCGGGAGGCAGACCCAGGTGGATCTCTGTGAGTTCGAGGCCAGCCTGGTCTACAGAGCAAGATCCAGGAAAGGCACAAAGCTACACAGAGAAACCCTGTCTCGAAAAACAAAAAAAAAAAAAAAAAAAAAAAAAAAAAAAAAAAAAATTAAAAAAAAAAATTTTCTTTTACCTATTGATAATGCCTTATTTTTTACATCAGTGAAAGCATTATTCTCCACCTTCCTTTAGCACCACATTCACAATGAATATATGACATATGAGCACTGAGTTGATCGCTAAAGCCATTTTTTCCTTCTGTAGGCCATGATGCTTTTAATGTTAGACTAAGAAAACATTAAAACATTTCAAATGAGATTTCTAGAAACAGCATCCTATCCTGAAATCAAAACTCATTTATTAACTCTCCTCTCACCAATTGGAACCATCAATCTATGTTTCAGAAATCAAATTCTAGGATCTGTTCCTAATTTCTTTTTTAAATTGTTATTTTGTTTCTCTTTTTCAACTTCATGTCATCATCAAGCTTTCTCAACTATTTTATAATAGGTATGTTATTTCCAAATATAATGTGTAATTCTTACCAGTTAAATTATAATAAACTCAACTTCACCCATTTTATACCTGTTGCATTTGGTTATTTTTTTGGTATTTCTGAAACAAACAAACAAAAGCCTCTCTTCAAAATACAAAAGTGAAAATTCTAGCACGATCGTTTTACAATATATATTGTGATGATTTAAATACATCAATACATCCACTAAATGAAATCTTTTTTTTTTTTTTTTTGGTTTTTCGAGACAGGGTTTCTCTGTGTAGCTTTGCGCCTTTCCTGGGACTCACTTGGTAGCCCAGGCTGGCCTCGAACTCACAAAGATCCACCTGCCTCTGCCTCCCGAGTGCTGGGATTAAAGGCGTGTGCCACCACCGCCCGGCATAAATGAAATCTTATACAGCCTTTTCATTGTGTTTCCAGTTAGGCCCACAGTCTTTTATCTGGGTTTTGACAAACTCTGCTTTATACTGACTTTGTCTTCTGTTTATTAAAGCCATGCCATTCAACAAGTGGTTCACTGATGTCTTCCCTGAAGGACTTTGCTTTCTTGTTGCCTGCTTGAGTTCCAATCTCCTAATGCTGCCCTGAATGGCCACTCTATGTACTTCAGCCACATAATGAATTTCACTTGTTCCTTGTTTCTTTATATCACATCATGCCGTTATTTTCCTATCATCAGACTAATTGTCCTATAAGTTATAATATACACCCATGCTTTTTATTTCATTCCTTTAGCTCTTGAAGACAAGTTCAATTTGATTAAAATCTGTTTATTCTTATCCATTGTGAATATTATATGCCTATGTCAGTGCCTAGAATATTCATAAAATAATAACAAAACTGATAATTATACAGTGAATCAATAACTCGTTAAATATATAGACTAACATGTTTGCTAGGTACATGATATTAATTATATGATATTATCAGAAAGAGCAGTAAAACACAAAGTGATTCTTCAGCAAATGTAAGAATTCACAGAATCATTGTAGTTTCTTCATTTTATTTTAATCAACCTTCTAATTCTACATTCACAGGGCAAAGTAGATGCACTCTTGAATGTGTATGGGAATACAGACATTCACAGTTCAATGATATATGAATCTACATTAAAATCAATACTTACTTGTTAAGTGAATTTTGCTTGAAGATGAATTTTTGTTCACACTTATTCATGGTAGAAAACACAGATTTGTCTAGGTGTGTAATATCCTCCTAGAAATGAAAGTCTGAGTAACTATTATATTGTCTCTATAGATTTTATAACAATGCATAAAATTACAACTTGAGTTTTGCTGATAAACCAAAACCTTGATGTAATATTCATTTGAGTTATGTTCATTGTTTTATATTGCTGCTATTTTTATTTTGTGAAGCATCTTTGTTGCTCTGCATGTGTTGTTTATGCCTGGAAGCATGTGTGAAGTCTCTGCTGGTAGCAAAAGAAGATAAGCTACTCCCCAGCCAGGCGACCAGAAATTCAACTGTGGACCCAGTATCATGTAAACCACGGCTACACCAGCAGAGTTTCTGCTTGCACCCATGCCAGAGAAAACAAACCACATTTCAGTGAAATAAAAGAATCTTTAATTGGAAAACAGTTTGTGACAAAGAGGACAGGTGTTTGTTTAGCTTTAAATAATACCAAAGAGAAGCTCTAAAATATGATACACCAATAAATTCTATCTGTCATAAACATCAATGCCATAGATGTTTAGCTTCTAGGCTTTGTGTGTAATCAGAGAATCTCATGGTTCAGTTTTCACAAATCTAGAAGGTAAGTTGATTTAAATTGTTTTTACATCTACTGTGTGTGTGTGTGTGTGTGTGTGTGTGTGTGTGTGTGTGTGTGTGCATGTGTGCCACAGCCCATGAGTGAAGATCAGAAGATAGCTTGCTAGAAGTTGGTTATCTTATTGTACCCTGTGGATCATAAGGATCAAACCCAAGTCTACAGGCTTGGCAGAAAATGTCCTCACCTGCTGAATCACACCTTCAGCCCCAAACAGATTAATATTTGATATGTGTGAGGAACATAAACTTTCAGATTTCTATGATGAATTAATCTGCGTATACTAAGCACCTACCTGATAAATATTAAATTTCATAGAATTAAAATATTGTGTGTAATGTTTTTAATTTGTGATTATCAATCTGCATCTATAGAGAGGTTTCATTTCACCATCCCATTTATACAAATATCAGCTAATATTAACAGTAACTTAAATTGTTCTACAGAACAAAGAAACATTGTGACCAGGAGAATTGTTGAGGGTCATAGACTTCTATTGTGAAAACCTTAAAATTTATAATACATAAAAAAATAAAATAATTTAGAGTAGAACTTCAAATTCTTACTAAACTATAATTATTATCTCAGTTCTGCTTGCTTTTATTTCTGTCTTAATATTATGAAGATTCCCCATGATTTGATGGCATAATAATAATAACCTGCATGTACCTTAAAAAGAAATGAACTTTCAAGTTGTAATCATAGGCATCTCTGTATGCCTACTATAATCTAAAAATAAATAGACAACAAATGCTAAGGAGAATATGGGATATGAATCTGCATCCATGGCTTGTAGAAATGTAAGATAATATACTTTGGAAAGACATTTCCATATCTTCTTATAAGTAACTTCCTAATGCGATCCAGCAAGTGTTCTCTTAGGTGTTTATTCACATAAGCTGTAAACCTGTATCTACCCAAAGACCTGTACACGGACATTAACAGCAGCTTCATTCATAATTGCTAAATATTGGAACCAAGCAAATATCCTTTGGTAGGTGATTGCATTCATAAACAATGATAACATGTTATTCTATGCCCAAAAATACCTATTAAGCCCTCCTCCAACAACCAGAGGAACTAAAATGCATGTGGTTAAGTGAAAAGAGTCCCCTTTAAGATTTTTTTTGAACAATTTCAAATACATGAAATTTCAGACAGGGCAAACTCATGGACACAGTAATAAACACCAGTGATTGCTGATAGCAGTAAGGAGAAATGAATACAGGTATGAAACTGTGCACTCATGTAGTTCATTCATTGTCTTTATATGTGATTTTCACAGGTGAAACACTTAGAATATACAGTATAAAGAATCATTAACTTTGAATAATAATGTTATCTTAAACATTATAATTAGTTTAACTAAATATATCATGCTTGCATAAAATATTATCAGTGGATCAGGTAATACATGTGAGCAAGTACAATGATTTATGGGACTTCTGTATATGTTGTTCACATTTTTATAAATAATTGTTTTAATTTTTTATATTTAGATACAATTTAATTTACCTCCATCTCCTCTCTCCAAACCATCCCAAGTACCTTCTTTCCTTTTTTCAAATTCATATCCTCTATTTCTTTTTTTTTTAACGATGATGAAGATTTTATTTTTTTTTTTACATTCTGACTGCAGTTTCCCCTCCCTCCTCTCCTCCAAGTTACTACCCCCACAACCCCGCATCCACTCCTCCTCTGTTTCTATTCAGAAAAGGGCAGGCCTTCTATGGATATCAAACAAATATGCATATAAGGTTGCAGTAAGACTAAGCACCTCTCCTCATATTAAGACTGGACAAGGCAGCCTAGTATGAGGAAAATGGTCCCAAAACCTGCCAAAGTGTCAGAGACAGCCTGTGATCCCATTGTCAGGAGTCCCATAAGAAGACCAAGCTACACAACTGTAACATATATGCCGAGAACCTAGGTCAGTCCCATACAGGCTCCCCGGTTGTCAGTTAAGTCTTTGTGAACTGCTATGGATTCAGTTGATTCTGTGAGTTTTCTTATGATGTCCTTGACCCCTCTGGCTCCTACAATCCTTCTTATCCCTCTTCAGCAGGACTGCTGGAGCTATGTCTAATGTTTGGTTGTGGGTGGGTCTCTTCTGCATCTGTTTCTAGCAGTTGCTAGATGAAGCCTCTCTGATGAGTATAGGCATCAATCTATGAGTATGCCAGAATAGCATTAGGCATCATTACACTGACTTTTTTTTAAAAAAAAGAACTTCAAATCCTCTGTTTCTTTAACTGTTGTTACATATGAGTATATGTTGAGGGTGTGAATATGTGTGTGTGTGTGTGTGTGTGTGTGTGTGTGTGTGTGTGTGTTCCTAAATACTAAATATAACCTGTTCCATCCCTAGAAAAGACTATATCTCCAGACCACAGCTTTCCTTGGTATGTTGGCTAGTTTTGTCAACTTGACATAAGGTAGTTATCTGAAAGCAGGAAACATCAATTGAGAAAATGCCTCCATCTAGCTATAGGGCATGTTCTTAACCAGTGTGTGATAGAGATGGGCCTAGACCATTGTGAGTGGTGCCTTCCTTGGGCTGGTAGTCCTGGGTTCTATAAAAAAGCAGACTGTACTCAGTCAAAATAAGCAAGTCAATAAGCAATACCTCAACATGCCTCTGCATCTTCTCCTTCTTCCCTGTTTGAGTTCCAGTTCTGATTTCCTTTAATGATAAACAGTGATATGAAAGCATAAACCAAATAAGCATTTTTCCTTCCCAAGTTACATTGGTCGTTGTGTTTCATCATAGCAATATTAATTCTAACTAAAACAAGTTCATTCCTGTATAGTGGGCTATTGCTGTGACAGACCTGACTATGTTGTTTGGTGAGGACTGTGGAAGACTTTGGAACTTTGGTTAGAAAAGCCATCGAGTATTGAGAACTCAGTGGGTAACTCTATCGGAGCTTAGGAGACAGGAATGTTGAGAGCAGTGCAGACAATGGAGGTCTGGCTTGAGAAATTTCACAGACACTAATGTACACTTTGTATAAAAAATGAGTGGTGTCTGGTGAGCTGGATCTGGAAAACAGGCTATGGTCAACAAGAGACCAGAAACTATAAACTAAAACCTATATTTTGCTGAGAATATAGATGCTGGGCAGTTAGTGCTAAAGAATCACCTGTTATAAAGTAGAGAATTGTATCACTGAAGTGAAATTTGAGAAGTGTTTACTGAGAGTGAGCACACAGAAGCTGTTCCAAGTGTGTCCAAGGTTGTACCTTGACATGGCAGCTAAACTTTGTAGTGTAAGAGTCACCCAGGTGGTATGGGTTTTGAAGGCATTATGGGGTCAAAGAGAACAGCAGAGGTTTTGCACTGTGAGAGTCTAGGGGAGGCCGTTGGTGAAGGGACAGCCTCAGAAGCAGTTGAAGACCCAGGATTAGAGGCTTAGCACCATGAAGAGAGTCTAGAAAAAGCTATTGGTGAAAGTGCAGCTTGGTTGAAGTAGAAGACCCAAGACTTTTGAGATGCCAGTAGCATGTGACAACCACCAAGATGAGCAACAGTAGAGGAGTGGGGCCAGCTGAACCACAGGAGACAAGCTCTGTTTGTATAGAGCTACTGAAGTTACCAAAGCCCTTTGGAAGAGCCCAGGGGGTCATGAGTGGGTCCTAGATATTGGATAGTTAGTTATTTACACAGTAGAAATTTGGATTTTCTTTGATTTGATCGTGACTGTGTTCTAGTTATTCCCTCTAGAAGAAGAAAGTCTTTAAATTATTTTTGCTTTTACATGAGCCCACAGTTGAGAGGCTTTAAGTTTTAAAAGACTATGGATTTTTAAAAAAAAGACTGGCTGTTTTAAATATCTGGCTTTTAATTGTGGAACTTTTTAAAACTTGGAATGCTTGTATTGTAACGCTGATAGTAATGTCTGATCTTGGGAAAGTACAAGAAAGGAAAGGTTATGACTTTTAGTGGTGTGTTTGTATGTCAAGTTGGAAAGGGGTCAACTGATCTAATTTTGTTAAATTGACACAAGTGAGAGTTATCTGAAAAGAGGGATCATGGTCTGAAAAGAGGGAACATCGACTGAAAAGATTCAGGTGTTGGGCATATTCTTAATTATTGATTGATGGGGGAGGGCCTAGCCCCTCGTGGATGGTGTAATCCTAGGCTTGTGGTCCTTAGTTCTATAAAAAAGCAGGATGAGCAAGCCAGTAAGCAGTACCCCTCTATGGCCTCTGCAACAACTCCTGTCTACAGGTTCCTTCTCTGTTTAGTTTATGTCCTGACTTCTTTCAATGATGAAGAGTGACATGAAAATGTAAGCCTCAAAGTTGATTTTGTCATGAAATTTCATCATGGCAACTGTAACCCTAAGATATGTATTTAAGTTAACTGTAGTTCTTTATGATCTCAAGAGTTGTCTCCCTTCCAAGTTAGCATGGCTATTGGTATGGTAACTTTCAGGTCGTGTTTAAGTAGCAACACCGGTGAGAATTCATGGGTGTAGCTTCTAACATTTCTAGGAGACAAATTATCACAGCAAACTCCCTGTTTTTCTGGCTTTTTCATTCTTTATCCCCTCTTCGTGAATGATTTTTGAGCCTTAGGTGCAGGGTTTGTTATTAAATTTTATTGTGATGAAAAAATTCCTCTGAATCTAAAGATTCCTCATAAACTTACAGGTATATTTTGATTTAAAAAACACTTTAGGACATTCTAGCAAATGACCACTTTTCCATACATAGCACACAGATGATATTGTCTATAGCAAAATTAGTCATTTTATTCTAATATGATTTTCAGTAGAATATATTGAATTGTGATAAAATACATAAAA
Organism: Peromyscus eremicus; assembly: GCF_949786415.1. Lineage (NCBI taxonomy): Eukaryota > Metazoa > Chordata > Mammalia > Rodentia > Cricetidae > Peromyscus > Peromyscus eremicus. Next base: position 88,067,896 of record NC_081431.1, on the reverse strand, counting down.
TGTAAAATACACAAACATGTATTTATTCTTAATATTTATGGTGTTAGATTGAAAATCAGGAACATACATAAATTCTTATAAAATAGGTAGAGTAAATATCCAGATTTTAATTTATTCCTAAATATTTGTTTCTCTCTCTGCACTGTTTATTCATAACCTACATGTCACAGTGTAATTTACACTTAAATTTAGCATTTTGTATTTTATCACAAATACCAATTTTTCTTAATTCTACTTACCATCCTCCGATTGACTCAAAAAGTTGATAGAATTGCCTCTTGATTTCCATGTTAAAAATTACATATATTAAACTGGTTTGTAGATGAAGATTTATTTAAGCATGAAAGATTTCTAATTTTCTATTTCCATAAGGGAATGTTCCATAAGTAGTCCTCTTAAAATTTGATGGTTTCCTAACCTAAGATCTCTAATCTCTGGCAATGATCAATTTACATTCATTTTTCTCTTATTAATTTTTTATTTTGAATTTTTTTCCTTAGGATAAAGAAGATTCAGTTTCCTAAATAATTGTATTCATTTTCCCATATATGGTATCGTAATTAATTGGTAGACAAAAATACATAGTACTGTTTTATATATACAATGACTTTTTTTTGGATTTTCATAAAATTTTAAGATATAAGAGAAAGTAAATTTTCTACAAAATATCGGTAAAGTATTCAGAAAAACTGACTTGTGATTTAGAACAACAGTACACTTTTTCATAAACAAAATACATTTAACGTTGACTACTCATTAAATTCCTACCATACCTGTTATAATCAGGCAAAAGAGGGCAGCACATGTGTTCCCTGGAGTGGGTGGATTTTTCTATGATATTTAAATGAATGGGTGATGCACCTCCGTCATAAGTAACATCAAAGTCCTGAATAACTATTCATGTACTGGGATTAAACTTCTGCTATTGCTGTGAAGTTAATAACTCTCACAATTATACAATCAAATGAAGGACTCTGAGTAGTTTTCAGAAGGAGAAGAAAACCCCTAAGGCTTTTTTCTTTCCCTCTTGCAGGAATAACATTCATGAAAAAAGAAAAATATAGAGGTCTAAAAAAAGTTAGAAAAGTCCATACATCCTTAGAGAACCCTTTGGGTACCAAGAGAATTTAAGAACTACTGTGAAAATAAATTAATATATTGTGGGTTTCAAGCATTGATTTTTCTCAAGGTCTGTGTGCGCGCGTGCGCAAGTGTGCAAGTGTGTGTGTGCGCACACACACATGTTTATTTATGAAGATCAAAGTAGAGGCAGATAAAAGTGCTGGATAAGAAGTCCTTATTTTTCAAATTGTCTCAATCACCCATAGAATAAATGTTGCTCTGTTTTTCTTTAGAATAAAATGTTAACTAAAAGAAACAGTCTTTTGCCATTTCCTCTTCTTCTAGGCAACAAAAGGTCAAAAAACAGTAAGTTGTAAGACAATTTTCCACTTGTAGTGAATACATTCATTGTGTAAGTAGAAAACTCTTGGAAATTCAGTCCATACAGAGAGTGCCCTAGTGATACTGAATTAGGAAGAGTTACACTGGATACTATGAATTATTCAGAGGACATTTGAGAAAGCTGAAGAATGCACCATGAATTCAGCTTTAATATTAACATCCAATTGCACAACATAGGCATTCTTTTTCTATATGCATGTGATCAATATTTCATCTTTAACTAAAAATATTTTTTTAATTTAAAATTATCTTAAAAGCTGAGGACTTGGCTGATTTATGAAAACATTTATTTTTAAAGCAATTACCACCATGGGGCATGCATTTTTTCTCTTAAATTTAACATACATAATATTTCTCATAACATGTAGCAAATATGATTCCTTTTTTCAAATGTATATATAGGCGGATGTTCTAAAGCCTGGAACATTTTGGCATGTTGACATGAAAACAACAACTTTCAAAGGGTTTTACTTTCTACATTTTCATCTTTTAAAAATAGTTGCTGCAGAGCATGGTGGTGCATGCCTGTAATGCCAGCACTGGTGAGGCTGAGGCAGGACTGTGCCGAGTTCCCTGCTAGTCTGCTTTAAAATAACAGGATACGTAGCTAATTTTTTCAGTTGGAAACATAGTTTTTTTTATTCTATTAATCTGAATATTCACTTTAACTATTTCATAATTATTAATGGTGAAATCCATTTTAATCAAGCTGAGGACCAGGATATCTGTTGTGTGTTCCCAAGTATTAGCAGCACAACTTCCAGCACACTTCTTGCTATCATGTAACTATAGCTGAAGTTGTCCTCTGTCCCGGCCTGCTGGCAGTCCAGAAACTCTCTCCTCTCCCACTTGCATTCCCCATGTAAACACACAGAGTTTTCTATTAATTAAAACTGCTTGGCCATTAGCTCAGGCTAACTACTGACGAGCTCTTACACTTAAACTCAGCCCATTTTGGTTAATCTATATGTCACTACATTTTCCGTGGCTTTACCTGTGTGCCATTACATGCTGCTCCCTGCACGACAGACTGGTTTCTTCTCAGTCAGCCTTCCTCTTTCCAGAATTCTCCTTGTCTGCTTATCCTGCTTGTACTTCCTGCCTGGCTATTGGCCAATCAGCTTTTTACTTATCAACCAATTAGAGCAACACATTCACAGCATACAGAACATTCCACAGCACCTCCCCTTTTCTGTCTAATCAAAAAGATTTTTAACTTTAACATAGTAAAATTACATATAACAAAACAATTATCAAGCAAGAATTATAGCTTCAATACCTAGTCTATTTGTATTTGGCAAAATTAAAGAAGATATCCTATCTATCCTATATTTGTGAGTCTAAGGTTTCATATCTACCTTATCTCTTATCATAACCAAAGAAAATCATAATTACAACTATCTAGTTTTCAACTACATCAAAGACCTCAGAAGGATACAATATTACCTAAGTAAACAGGAAATTCATTGTAAGCAACTTCCAAACTTCTAGAAATAACAGAGACAGCTGCCTGCCTAGACAGTCATCCAAAGTTTTTCAGCAATGTTGGGTCATCCATTCTTCAGCCTACAGGCATAGAGTCTCTCAGTCACTTTTCTTTGTGTCCTCTAAAATGTGTGGCAGTTTCTTCTGTGAAGCAGGAACCTGAAGGACCATCTCATCTTACAAAGTTAAGTGGTCACCTTCATATGGGTCCTGCATCTCCAGTCAATACAACATTTTGTCAAGCAGTCCACACAAGAACAGTTTCTTGCCCAAATGGCTATTTTTGCCAAGAAGAAGATAAACTCCATATGGAGTGTCTTCAATGCCCATCTTCCTCTTTGAAGTAAATCATTCCTGCCAGGAACAGACATATCTGACTGTCCAGGAAGTCTAAGTTTTTAAAACATTTTAAATGCCATATTCTGAAGGTCTTTGAAGTGTTTGAAGACTATGTACCTAACTGAATTACATCTATGTGTACCTAGAAAACTTAACATGACTATGAGTTTGACTATCATAGAAGACTAATTATTAATCTGTATTTCTTAATTATCCATTACAATTTAAATGAGCTGCACAAACATGATACCTAAAATGAGAGTAGAAATCTACATACAGTATAACAAAATTAACTTTAAATTTGTATCAATAAACTAAAATCTATACCAATGTAAAACATTTTAAACAAGTTGTTGCTCTTTAAAAGTAGGTTCAACAATCCACCCTTTTATCCTATCACATCTATATCCTATATTTCCATATCATATTCCCCTTTCTTCTTTTAGAAAGATATTCACTGTGACCAATAATAATTTGTAACCAACAATCTAAACAAAGATAAACATCTATAATCCATTTTTGGGAATGTGGGCATAGTGTTCTGGGCTACTTCCTGCTGATAGGAAGAAATGGTAGTCTTATGGGGATCCTGAGAAAATTAAGAATTATGGTCAAGTCCTGACTGGAATAGTCTGTGATGCTGTACACTTAACTATTTGGGGTTCTTTGGCTTCTGAGAGCCAGATCTTACTAGCTAGGTGAATACTTTCAAAGAGAAGTAGATAAGGAAAGAACTGTAAAGAAATACGTCAATGTTGGTGGTAGCTTAAAATTACCAGGAAAAGAAAATTTAAATGATGATTATGAAGGAGACTATCTTCAAGGCAGGACAGACTTTTGCCCTTGCCATCATCTAATGCTGGAATCTTCTCTCCAATATCTGGTGGAAGGATCTGGCTACCATATTCATAGAGATTTTTGATTACAGAGTACATCTATTGGTGTTTAGAAATGTATAGTGAAATTTGACTGAGGAATGTTTTTGGAAGTTTGGAAATATAAACTTACATGCTAATCATGCCAGCCATGTAATGGTACCTCAACATGGATGCATAGAGCTTTTGATTAAGATTCTCATCAATACAGCCTGGTGTGAGGACAAAGGCCTATCCTTGAATTGAGTAGGATAAAGAAAGGGGATGGTAAGTTTTAAGCCAATATGGGCTATATATTCACTCACAGACAATCCTGCAACCTGGGATATGTGATATATCTTGGTCTCAGTCAACCTCTGGCTCTTATAATCTTTCTGCTCACTCTTTCACAATAGATCCCGAGACTTGTGGGAAGAGGTTATGATATAGATGTCCAATACATGGCTGAGCAACTCATACATATTTATTTTCAGAGCTTTGATGAGTTTGTGTTTCTGCTTTAACTGCCTTCTACTACACAAAGAAACTTCTGATGAGGTCTGAGGGATTCATAATCATAGGACATTGTTTAAGGTTGCATTTTTCTGTGTTCTTCCCCATCATCTTTAAAAAAAATCATGTTCTATGAAGATTCACAAAGATATCTATCAGGATCATGCACGATACACAATTGCTACCATATAAAAGCAATCCCAAAAATTTCAATCTTCTTGAAATACCAGATTCTCAGTGACAAATTACAGAGTATCTACACAAGTAAAGGCAGCACAGCTGGGAGAGATGCAGATGCTTGTCTTACCAAGTATTAATTCATACATTGCTATGCACATCTAATGCTAAACCTGTGGTTCTAAAACACTAATGTACATTGGTCAGCATGGGCTCCATAGTGAGAATATGCTTCAAAAGAGATAGATAAACCAACAAAAAATAATTCCCCACAATAGGAAACAATCCTTTACTAACACAAACCAGGCTGGTGTGACATCATACATATATGAGTTCCAAAACAATTTCTAAATGCTGACAAATACGCTTGACATGACAGTTTTCCTTTAAAGATGCTATTTTGCAATATATTAAATAGATAACTAAAAGTTACATAAAGGCATAATATCCTGTTTTGAAGTTCAAAATAAATTATAATATACATCTGACAGAGGATTAATGCATTTCTCAAATGTCACTTGAGAAGTTCTATTTGCAGTTGAACATAGAATAACATTGCAGAGAACAACACTGGGCCAAGGTGTAGAGAATAAGAAATTTTACACCACTCAGCCCTAAATAAGATATCTATATGACGGTCTCCCCTTCAAAGTCTCAGAGATCATTGTCGTCGAGGGTACAGAAAGACTGTAAGGGCCAAAGGTAGTAGATGACTAGGAGGAAACAGTATCCTCCAGACACAACAGGGCTGCTTCACATAGGAACTCACAGCCATTGATACAATATGCACAAGCCCTATGCAAGATCAATCAAGACCAAATCTCAGAATGGAGAGGGGGGTGCACATGGAGTGTCACACCTGACCATGGAGTTATTGACAATTGACAGCTGCTGAGAGAGGGCAAGTCAGTTTTGTTTAAGAGTATTGGTTCTGGTAAGTCATCCATGTTCCAGTGAAAGTTCATATGTCTAAAAATATATGACTAGCACAAACTGGACTTAATGAGGGGAATCAAAAAACAAAAACAACAACCACAAAAATAAAAAAGCAGAGGGCACAAACTGTGGAACATAGGAAAAGGCAGGTGCATCTGGAAGATTTGTGCAAGCAGGGGAATATGAACAAAACATATCGTACAAAATTCTGAAAAAATATGTCGTTTTAAGTGAATAATATATGAAATTAAGAAATTAATGCTGTATTTTAAGAAAAAATATAAGGCATACTGTTTTAACAATAAAGTTGGAAAAAGATAAAATACAGAGCATAGATAATAGAATTATAAATGGGCATGCAAGATTAAAAGGACCTGCAAACCAGGAAAGCTGTTTCATTTTAAAGAGTCAGCAGACATTATTTGATAAAGGGTTTATGTTACTAACACTATGCATCTCTGGGCAAAACAAAAGCCCATAAACTGATGTTAGTACAATATAAAATAGGTTTAAATGATTTAATTTATTTGATATTTGTTGTTTACACTTCTCTTTTACAGTGAAGACATTGAAGCTAATGTGGGATCTCCTCCATAGTATATATGGGGACAGGATCTAAAGATATTCTATTATGAAAGAAAACAAACATCTTTCTTTCTGAAGTGGTGGAGAAGGCACAAAAGCACAAGACTTAGCATGGAAAGGCCAAAGGAGAAATGAAAGAGGCCTTACCAGAGGACCAGTGTGTGTACTGCATGACTGGTGAGATTATGAGGAACAAAAGAAGAAGAAGTGAGCCAGAGATGGATTCTGTGTTTCCAGGGCACGTGATGATGTGTAGAGATAGTCCTTGTAGCAGATGAGAAGTCATCCGGAAAGCAACTTAAAAGGAACATGATGAATTATGTTAGAGATATGCTTGGCTTGAGAGAACAATGGGAACTCTAAGGGGATCATAGCACAGTATTATCTGTGCAAAGCAATAGACTTTGAAAACTGTAATAGTCTATCTTCAGCTGATGCACCATTTCCTAGTATATCACCTGAACAAATTGTCATTCAACCTGTGTTTGACAGTCTTTTAATGTCCCTAAAAATTTCTATATCGTGACCAATTCAATATTTTTATCCAACCCAATTTTTTAAAACGTCCTTCTTAAACTGATCCAAAAATATGTCTCCTTAAAATTCTGGTCTTTGATACTAGCTGTTCCCCCTGGAAACACAAAATAAATGTAATCCTTTTTTCACACAACAGTCCTTCAAATAATTGAAGGCACTTTTCACATCCCAGTGAACCATCTCTTCTGCAGGTTAAACATCATTTGATGTGTTTTCAATGCATATATATATAGTGTCTTTCCTTAGTGTATAATGCTTATGACTGAACTGAGGTTTCTTTTTTAAAAAGATAAAACATGATAAATGTAAAGGAAAAAATTAAGACTGAAGACTATGACTAAAGTATAAGTTTTAGTGAAGACATATAAGAAGGAGAAAGTAAAGAACAAACAACCCCAAGAAAGATTAAATTGACACAAAGAAACTAGGACTGGACAAGCCCATCAAAGGTAAACAAAAGGAAGTTTAAAGAGTGAGAACAAAGGATATCGGGTTTTTTATTAACTAGCATCTGGGTTTTGCACAAGTCATATTTAAGGAATACAGATTTCAGAAATATAAACTGTTAGAGTATGGAACATTTGCACAGTAAAGGGAGTGAATAAGACTACTAGCAAAATAATACTACTTACACATAAAGGCCTAAATCAAAGGGCACTTCCTCACACAAATGCTCTTTGGTTTTATTTCCCAGCGTCAACTAGTGCCTCTTACTTCTGATTGCATAGAACTGCACAATGACGCACTGTTGCTCTTCCTGTCATTTACAAAACATAAAGAGATGATTACTAACAGGAACCTGCTCTGATCCATTGCTATACCCTCAGCAGGTAGCTGGACAGACTGTGCCTGGGCAATAAATGCATGAACTCAAAAAATGAATGACGTCTAATGCAATCAGTTCAGGATGATGCTTTGGTGGTTATGGCCTGCTCTGCTGTTTTCTCAGCCATTGTTTTTTGTTTCTATACACCTTTTTTTTCATTTCTTAGCACCTGCAACTAATTATGATGATTGAATTAAAATTAGTATGCCAACTTGGCCCATGCTTGTGGAAGTGCCAGATTACTCATCTGCAGGACTACTTAAGTGTATGTTCTGAGGACTCTGGGTGACTTTTGTGACTCATATGAAAATGAATAAAAACTACTGTTTCTACTTTAACTACAGATAGTTGTTCTACCATTCCATCATGTACTTTGCCTTCAAAGAGATATTGTATGTTCAATTAGAAGCACATACTGACATAATTTCAGATTCTCATTTTTTGGAACATTTCAATATTCAGTTTTTTAAATCACAGTTACTATGTGATTTTTATACCATTTATCTTCCAAGTTTTTGTTGTTATTATACTTCCACATATACTTTTTGCTACTTATGCCTTTTATAAATGAAATTATACTTCTAATTTTTAGAATATAACAAGAAAGATGATAAGTTACATTTGGTCTTCTATGATTAATTTGAAGCTTTAGAATTACCATGTTGATAGTCTCATAAAATAGATGAAGGGTATCATTATTTTATTTATTTGTGGATACTTTTGTCCAATGCCTCCTTCCATGTCTTTAAGTAAAAGAAGTAGAATTGAGTATGATCTAAGTAAATTATATACATATATAGAAATGTCAAAAAGAAACATTGCTCCATGCACCTAACCAACGTTAAAGAATAAATTGTACATGAATACAAAGATTTTGTTAAGTCATTTGGCAAACGAGCAGATTTGCTATTATCTTGTCAAAGGAAACAGAAAGAGCAATTTTGACTTTGAAAACTGAAGTGGGACTAGAGTATCAATTTCCTTCTTGATCTGAAAGATAAAGTGTGGCTGAGGCTGGAGCTCAGCTACTGCCCAAACCAACGTTGGTAATTTATCCCATTGCCTCTTACGTATTCTCTTCGTTTAAGTTTCTTTTTTTAGTTTTTTTTAAGCCTTTTGAATTGTAGTTTTGGCACGGTAATTTATCTACTTTTATCACGTACTTTGTAAGGTTCAAACTCAGATCATTACGTTAGGACTAAGCAGGTTACTTAAACATACTTTTGTCTCCTTTTATTAGTTTCTTCAAAATTATGTATACCGTATTCTGAACATATTCCCTCTCTCCTTGAATTCTTAGATCTATCCTTTTACTACTCACCCAACTTTGCATCCTGATTTATTGTAAACTGAAAAAAGTATGGTTTGAGCCATCCACGTACTCTTGATTGTATTGCTTTACAATGTGTTCTTTAGTGGTAAGCCCATATAAAGAAAACTAACTCCCCCTCTTCCGACAATTATCAACTATTAATTGTCAATACCTCCCCAGATATGGGTGAGACTTTGGAGCAAATACCTGTGTGTATGCTATAATTGTGTATTTGGCTTTAGCTTGCCAAGTTTTTGCACACACTGTTTCACCTGCTCAAGATTCATGTGTAAAATTATTCTGCTGTGCCCAGAAAACACTGTTTCCTTGTAGTAGTCCACTGCTTCTGGCTCTTTCATTATTTCTGTCACCTCTTTTACAAAGATCCCTGAGCCTTGGAAGGATACACATTTTTTTTTTTAAAAAAAGTCTTTGTCAGTTTTAGTGAAGAGACAACAGATAATATATTTGAAAAAGACCAAGGAAGCATAATTTTATTGTTACGACAAAATAAAATGTTGGTAAAATAGATACACAGATAGATAGGTAGATAGATACATAGATAGATAGATAGATCATGTTTATACTGATGTGAAGATTACCCAGTATACACAGGTGTTAAAACACTTCATGATAAAATCCAGATACAGCAATACACCTCTGCAATTAAGCATTATTGTGATAAATGGGAGGCAGACTGGACAATGCCATGGAAGCCAACTATCCTGGAGTAAACAGTTAAGTTTTAGAAACAACAAAAGAGATTCTGCTTCAAAAGAATGTGCAAGGAAAATATGGCCTGTAAAGGTTGTCCATTGATCTCTACCTTTGTGCTGTGGAATTTTTTTGAGCTTTATTTTATTTTATTTTATTTTATTCATTTTTTTATTTTATAATTTAATTTTACATATCAGCCATGGATTCCCTTGTTCTCCCCACTCCTGCTTCCCCCCACTTTCCCATCCCCCATTCCCATCTCTTCCAGGGCAAAGACTCCCCTGAGGATTGAGTTCAATCTGGTAGATTCAGTCCAGGCAGGTCCAGTCCCCTCCTCCCAGGCTGAGCCAAGTGTCCCTGTATAAGCCCCAGGTTTCAAACAGCCAGCTCATGCAATGAGCACAGGACCCAGTCCCACTGCCTGGATGCCTCCCAAACAGATCAAGCTAATCAACTGTCTCACTTATCCAGAGGGCCTGCTCCAGTTGGGGTCTCCTCAGCTATTGGTTCATAGTTCATGTGTTTCCATTCATTTGGCTATTTGTCCCTGTGCTTTATCCAACCTTGGTCTCAACAATTCTCACTCATACAAACCCTCCTCTTTCTCGCCAATTGGACTCCTGGAGCTCCACCTGGGGCCTGGCCGTGGATCTCTGCATCCAGATCCCTCAGTCATTGGATGGGGTTTCTAGCACGACAATTAGGGTATTTGGCTATCCTATCACCAGAGTAGGTCAGTTCGGACTGTCTCTCGACCATTGCCAGCAGTCTGCTGTGGGGGTATCTTTGTGGATTTCTGTGGGACTCTCTAGCACTTTGCTTCTTTCTATTTTCATGTGGTCTTCATTTATCATGGTCTTTTATTCCTTGTTCTCCCTCTCTGTTCTTGATCCAGCTGGGATCTCTCGCTCCCCTAAGCTCTCTTTCCCTCAACCCTTGCCCTTCACTACCCCCACTCACATCCATGTTGTTCATGTAGATCTCACCCATTTCTCTGTTATTGGGCAATCCCGTGTCTTTCTTGGGGTTCTGTTTTCTAGGTAGCCTCCCTGGAGTTGTGAGTAGCAGTCTAGTCATGTTTGTTTTACATCTAGTATCCTCCTATGAGTGACTACATACTATGTTTGTCTTTCTGAGTCTGGATTACCTCACTCAGGATAATTTTTTCTAGATCCATCCATTTGCCTGCAAACCTCATGATGTCATTGTTTTTCTCTGCTGAGTAGTATTCCATTGTGCATATGTACCACATTTTATTTATCCATTCTTAAGTTGAAGGGCATCTAGGTTATTTCCAGTTTCTGGCTATTACAAACAATGCTGATATGAACATAGCTGAGCAAGTGCTCTTGTGGTATGATTGAGCATTCCTTGGGTATATGCCCGAGTGGTATAGCTGGATCTTGGGGGAGATAGATTCCCAATTTTCTAAGAAAGCACCATATTGATTTCCAAAGTGGTTGTACAAGCTTGCATTCCCACCAGCAGTGGAGGAGAGTTCCCCTAGCTCCACATCCTCTCCAGCATAAGCTGTCTTCAGTGTTTTTGATGTTAGCCATTCTGACAGGTGTAAGGTGGCATCTCAGAGTCATTTTGATTTGCATTTCCCCGATGATTAGGGATGTTGAGCAATTCCTTAAATGTCTTTAAGCCATTTGAGTTTCCTTTGTTGAGAATTCTCTGTTTAGTTCTATAGCCCATTTCTTAATTGGACTGTTGGGCATTTTGATGACTAATTTCTAAAAACCCAGTACAGCCAAAAGAATCCTGTACAATAAAACAACCTCTGGAGGCACCATGATCGCTGACCTCAAGCTCTAGTATAGAGCTACAGTAATAAAAACAGCTTGGTACTGGCATAAAAACTCACATGTGGACCAATGGAATAGAATTGAAGACCCTGACATTAATCCGCACACCTATGAACATATAATTTTTGACAAAGAAGCCAAAACTGTACAATGGAAAAAAGAAAGCATCTTCAACAAAAGGTGCTGGCATAACTGGATATCAACGTGTAGAAAGCTACAAATAGAACTATATCTGTCACCATGCACAAAACTTAAGTCCAAGTGGATCAAAGTCCTCAACATAAATCCAGCTACTCTGAACCTGCTAGAAGAGAAAGTAGGAAGTAGTCTTGAACGCATTGGCATAGGAGATCACTCCCTAAATATAACACCAGTAGCACAGACACTGAGAGAAACAATCAATCAATGGGACCTCTTGAAACTGAGAAGCTTTTCTAGAGCAAAGGATACGGTCAACAAGTCAAAGCGACAGCCTACAGAATGGGAAAAGATCTTCACCAACCCCACATCTGACAGAGGACTGATATCCAGAATATATAAAGAACTCAAGAAATTAGACATCAAAATGTGCTGTGGAATTTGAACACACACCATCAGACACACACATACACACACATACATACACACACACAAACTAAATATTAGGTATTTATGGAATTATAAGTAATAAATTCACTTAAAACCTTAAGTACCTGAGAGAATTCAGATAGTACTTATAACAATGATTTTAATAAATTCATATCATTTTATACTGTTATAGAAACATAACTATGAAATTTAAAAAACCTATCCAAACATGCAGGCAAAGATATACTTTAATGCCACCATCTAGTGATAGTTTGTGTAATTTTGGTGTAATTAATTCTACTTGTATTATCTGTATTTATGTATTTTACTGTGTTTGAATTTTGTATTCCAACTACATATTTCAAAAGTCATGTTTTTGTTTTTGATATGACCTTTAAACTTTAATGGCCACAATCATCAGAATATTATCCATAAGTGCATTCTTTTTATCAAAAAAGGATCCTTGGAATATTAAGCTCTGATCAGTTCTTTCAAGTTTACTTATTCAGATGGTGCAACTTTGAAGACAGCTATTGTCACCTGGCTTCAACCATACATTTGTCACTTTTCTGCTCATCATTCCTCTTCAGTAGGGGCAATTTTTCAGATTCCCAAAGGACATACTTTGAAATTTATTTTAGTGTAAATCAGTTAATAAATGAAGCACTGTGGTGCATGCTTTTAATCCAAGCACTCTGCAGGCAGAGGCAGGTGATCTATGTGAATTCAAGGTCTTCTCAAACTACATATTGTGTTCCAGGACATCTAGAGCTACACAGTGAAGCACTGGTGGGGGGGGGGGGGGGTCCTTTGACTTTCAACGTAAGGCATCTATACATATTTTTCTCTATTTACAATTAAAAATGGCATTCAATGGATTTTGAGATCATTGTATATTGATTACTGACATCATTTTTCTTGGCAATCATTTTTATTTACTCATTATTATTGTGATGGAAGACTTCATGCCTTGGTGTACCTGTGGAGATCAGAAGACCACTTGTATGCATTCTTGTTTTGGTTCACACACACCCTTTCTTGGAGAAGATTACCAGCCCTGATGTGTTGCTTAAACAATGAAACAGTAGAACAGTGTTCATGCTGATATTTCTCATCTCCTCTCCAGATAGATATCATAGGATTCCAGAAGGTCATGAATACAAATTTTAAGATTCATAAGTGAAGCTACAATCACTGTTAGCCCAAAGATGGTTCTTTGCAGCCAGACAAGGTTATAACTGAAAATATATATGTTGCACACATACATGTTGACCAATATTCATTGTCATATACGATATGTATGATGTAATTTTCACATAAAATGACCAAATTTGTTCCCTGAGAACAGCTGATATGAAATTAAAAAAGAAACCTGGGCTAGTAGATAATGATCTAATATGGCATGGTTTATTTGCTACCCTCCCCCATATTCTACCCTCTCCTCTTAACAGCTCATTAGAGCTTCCTCAAAGTATGATTTTTGTTGATATTGTTATTACTGTGATTTCAGACATCTGTTTCTTTTTTAACTTATTTTCTCTTGGAACTCTGTGTAAGGCTCCAAACTCATGGTTCTCCTGATCCAGTCTCCCACATGCTAGAGTTATGTGATGACACTTTTTCAAGATATCTATTATTTAAACAGGTCAAAGTTTGAGGGATTTTTTTAACGAGATACACTGACCTCTCAGTGTTTCATAGACCATCTTGTTGGAAAGTGGTGAGGAATGAGGAAAGGTTGGCTGTATTATGTCCCCATGCCCATTCCTGTTAACTAGTAGCATGAGGGGCCTATCTTGACCAGAAATAATACATCCAGATATTTAAATGACAAAAATTAGACTGCTTGAAGCCACCGTACTATTATTTTCTCAAACTGCATCTTTTTGCAGCGTAAATGACTCTGAGAATGTAAAAAGATCCAGCCATGGTTAGCTCTCATTTCAAGCTTCCCAGGGTCCCTGATAGAGGCTCAATTGATCCGTTTGTAAATTTTGTGCATCTTCTTTCCTTGGAGAATTCTATTGACAGCGATTTCCAAGTGATTCCTTTCTAGTTTCCACTGGGTGAAATACATTATAAGGGGGAAAAAAACCTGTGCCATGACTGCTGATTAGTGTGATACTGGCCACTCCAAGCCTTTTTACTCTGTAATCAATTAGTCGGGCAATCAGACTAAGTAGATGGCCCCCTCAGCCATGTTTTCTGAACTCTCTGTAGTATGCATTTTATAGACTTACATGAGCCACTTTATTCTTCCTTTAAATTTGTAAGTATTTCCATAAATAAGAGCCCCATTCAAGAGCGATCTTTACTGTCTGGTATTCAGGGGCCATTAGCCTGACCACGAAGGAAGGCAATTAGCTAGGATAGAGGCATTTTGATTAAGAAAATGGACCTCAGGTTTCGGAGAATCTTGCATTCAGGGTAGATCTGAATATATAAGAACTTATTTTAAGGAAACTGTTTAGCACCACTCTGTCTCAGCCTATATAATTTCAGAAATTTCTATTGGATTCAGCTTGGATTTTAGCTCAAAGTATCTACCTGTTTTTATCACATAGGTGCCTATCATCTTCATACTTTTCCTCTTCCTTGAGGAGCTGATTTCGTGGCAAAACCAATGAATTTTAATTAAGTTGGTGGTCCCTTGTGGTTATTAGGTCTAAATCCCATCTCAGTAAGTTACTGAATAAATACTAACAAAGAAAAATAGTGTGTATGGGCTAGGGAGATAGAGATGACTCAGTGGTTAAGAATTCTTGCTGCTCTTCCAGAGGACCCAGGTTCAATTCCCAGAACCCACATGCCATCTTACAACTGTCTGTAATTCTAGTTCCATGGTACCTGACACCCTCATACAGATATGCATGCATACAGATAGATATACATGCAGTCAATACACCAATGTACATAAATGAAATTTTAAAAACGAAAGTTTATACTAAATCTCATGACATATAAATTCTCATAAGTTGCTGAATGAAGCCTCTCTGATGTGTTGAGCTAGGTTCCAATCTATGACTATAGATGAGTATAGCAGAATATCATTAGGAATTATTTCATTGACTGTTTTTGTATTTGTCTTTTGTGCAGTCATGTTTGGTCCCATCCTAGGTCTCTGGACTATCCAGCCTCTGGTTCCTGGCCATGCAGGCACTGTCAGGCATAGGATCCATCTCGTGGCACGGACCTCAAGTTGGAGTATTAATTGGTTGGCCACTCTCACAAGTTCTGTGCTGGGTTTCATCATCCAGCCTTGACATGAAGGTTAGTGCCTAGCCTTACAGTAACTTGTTATGCCACATTTGGTTGATATCCCTGAGAAGCCTGAACTTTTCTGGAGGGACACAGAGGAGAGTAAATCTGGAGGAGAGGCAAGGTGAAAGGGAGGGGCTGGGAGGAGTAAAGCTAGGGGGAACTGCAGTCAGAGTATAATGTACGAGAGAAGAAGAAAAAAGAATGCAAATTCCCTGGCTTCACCTTGCAATTGGGATGTGAAGCAAACCATATTCTGGAAGGCTGTGTGGTAACCAGTACCTCTCTAGCCTCTTGCACTCCTTAATTAGTCCTTTTGAGATGGTGATAAAGCAACCTACAAAAGGACTTAGTGTATTGTGCTAAACTTCAGTCACTCAACTGAAATACTAGCCAAATAGATGATAACAGATTGCAAGCCTATTGCTTAATTATTGATTATCCAACAATGATTTACATTCCCTGGCAGTCCAGTAAGTGCTTATATTCCAGTTGTCAATATGAAACCCAGCATTACACCCAAGACATCAGTCTGTCTCTTAAGGTGTCACATGGTTGTAAAGGTACTATCCAAGTGTCACTGAGCTAATAGAATTCAATGGAAAGCAACAGCAAAACCAAAACAATGACAACCAAAATCACTCACTCTTCTCCCCCCTCCCATTTTCTTCTGAACTAGTAAAGTATCTTCTCTGTAGCCAGGAAAAGGCACCAGCTCCTTGCTGGTAATTATAAATGTATATTATCTTGCTTAAATATTATCTTTGGGCTAAATATAAATTTAAATGTTTTTACTTTTATTCAACCCAAATCAGCAAATTTATCACTGAAGAATAAAAGATTTCATTTAATTTAGTTTAAACTTGATTAAAATACAATTTAATAAAGAGTGTGCATTTTTGGCTCTACAAAGGAACAAAGACATATCTTTATTATTTTTTTATTTATTTTTTTTTAGTGCTTTGCTCACTAGCAGGGAAAAGAAAAAAAAAACCAATCTAGGCACATGTACTGTTTAATACTGTGGGCAATTTTAGCAGACTTACAGTGTCTAATACTTTAGGCCCTTGCAGCTTAGTGAATTGGCTGCAGACAAGACCCTCCACTAGATATCTTTACTACCTCAGGTGCCCAGAAAGTATTTCATTGCCAGATGCTAGTAAGCTATGCGATTTTGCGTTCTTGTCTCTGGGGCTGGGAAGGAGGTAAACTCAGCTTGCTTCATTTTGTTTCAGTGTTCCACTTTATTCCTCATCACTGTGTCAAAAGAGTTTACATTTCTTAAGGAGCAATAAAATGATATCTCATTAACTTAGATTTTTGGCTTCTACAGACTTTTTGAAGATCTGCCTTGCTTGTTTCAACTCAGAAGGTATTAAATTTAAAGATGTGGATGTATTCTCTTGAATAATAAAGGGACAGGCAAGTGGGAGAGCCCATTTAAACATTCCTTACCCATAAAGAAGGTAGCATGGGAGAAAGACAGGTATTTGGTTAGTATAATAAATTTCATATTTGAGTAGGAAGTTAGGAGAGCCTCAAAGTAATTTTGTAATTTATTTTTCACTAGGCATATACAGCTGTGCCGTTCCCTTCAACACTTCTCCTTCCTACCATCAGTTATTAATTGTTATCATGCTCAATAAATATGGCTTTGTCGTTGAATATCTGATGTCCACTTTAATTTCAGACTTATTTAAATTTGCATTATTTTCCTAGTTTTTATTTCAATTCTAAAATTTAACTCTTGAGTTTTAGGGTATGCAAAAAATGATAGATACACGTATACACACACACACACACACACACACACACACACACACACGTTTAGACACCATATTATTTCAAACATATCAGAGAGTCATTTGCTTATGTCTAGAAAGTCCTAAAAATAAGGACTTTATTTCAGTTATTATTTAAACTTCCTGAGAGCTATGACTATAAAGATTAGAAGATTCAGATGAAGCTGGGTGTGGCTGCTGCACTCTAGAATCTGAATTTGAAAGTGAACATGTGTGTCCTGAGGTAGGAGAATTTACTTCCATCCTCTAATCTCAGAAGTCAGAGGCTAGACCCAGACTTGCATTACAAGGGACATTTCAGGTGTGTGTGATTTAGATATTGACATTAGAACCTTGACCGATGTTTTTGAAATGCTTTAATGATCTGATCTTCTAGCTATAGCCAAAAAAAAAAGGTAAAAGTTCTCAGATCTGTGGTGAGCATAAAAATGGACATCAGGGTCACCCTAATTTGTATATCTTGGTAGACATTAAGTATGAAATTTCAAGTTGAATTCTCATGAAATTCAGAAATCATGATACAATGAAAGCCAAGAACACCTCAACTTATTTCTTTATTCCCAGACTAATAAAATAAGAAGTCTCTCTGCTTGAGCTTCTGATACTCTGAGAGGTTTTCACATTACCTACACTAATCAGGGCACTCAAATACTTACCTCTAAACAGGTAAAGAACCTTTTCCCTTAGTAGGCTGATATTTCAAGTCAAACCATGTATATTTCTTAAAGCACATCAAAGTACCAGCCTATGCTGATATGGATTTTATAGTCCAGTATTGAAGAACCACTATGGATTAACAGCTCCAAACAAAGAAAAGTGAGAGATGACTTTAAAATTAAAAGTAAAATCTTCCTATAACTTATAATTAGATATTTTTGCTAAAATGTTTTATCATCAGACTTTGAAATAGCAATTTATCATTTTTTCCTTCTCACCATCCAGTCCAACTTTATACTTACCTCAATAAATGGCCAAAATCATTATGAGTAAAAATTATACCACAACTAGAAAAAGAAATCAACTAATTAAGATGAAGTGTTTGGTGCTTCATTTATAGGATCAGATTCATATTACAATAAGGAGTTTTTTTCTTCTGCAAGCACAGATTATGTTATCATATTCTCATCTGTATTTTTTGCACTGATAAACTTTTCTGGTTGTCCTTTTAAATAAATATGTGTGAAACAAGATCTCCTTATTAGGTAAAGTTTGCCTTATGTTCTCAGTCTTTCTGTTGAATATCTCTGTAACTGGAATTACAATATTGTGCCTCATACTCAGCTTATCCTTTTAACTACTAACATTCTCTATTATTATCTTACATGTTATCTTTGAATCTTAAACTCCCATGATTGGATTTCGGTGTTTTTTGTTTTTGTTTTTGTTTTTGTTTTTGTTTTTGTTTTTTTTTGAAAACCTCCTCTGTAATGTTCATATGAATTTCCATGGCAATAATGGAGAATAAATGGCAAGGATTCTTCCAAAGGGAACCTGACATCTAGTGGCTATTTCTCTTGACTTTCAGTCTTGCTTATTTAATATCCAATTTTAAACAACAATTTCAGTGCCTATAACAATCATACAACAATGTAATAGAAAAGAGCCTATGAAGCCTCAACCATACAAAAAGAATGGTAGGCAACTGAGTAAAGCTGGGAGCAGGAGAGTTGACCCCCCCAAGGAAGAACACACCCATTCATAGTCCAGTGTCAAACCTTCCTGAAAACATATATGAGTACCATTACAAGGAAGAGCACACCCATTCATAGTCCAGCGCCAAACCTTCCTGAAGACATATATGAGTACCATTAGAAGGAAGAGCACACCAATTCATAGTCCAGTGCCAAACCTTCCTGAAGACATATATGAGTACCATTATATGGACTCAAAGGGTTTTATTTTAAAATATATATATATGTATATACAAATAATATATGCATGCACTAATAATTTGTTTTAAAAGAGGCAGAGAATTTGAAAGTAGGAAGGGGTATATGAAAGGTTTGTGGAGAGGAAATGGAAGGAAAAATGTCAGAATTAAAATGCAGTCTTAAACAAAAAAGAAATATGAGCTTGTCTAGGAATATCTAAAATAAAATTTAAGAATGATAAAGCAAATGTGTCAACAGAAATATTATGTCCAGACTGAATGATGTACCTTCATCGATTAGTTTGTCACTAATCGTTGTCATTTTGGTTATGGACCCACAAGAGTAGAAAGGGGAACACAGTAAGAAAGGGGTGTGATGAGGACAATAGGACTCATGTGACTTGAAAGTCATATGTCAGTACTGGAGAGTAGAAGTGTGTAAGTGTTGGGGAGAGTAGAACATAAATGAGGGAAGCAAATCTTTGTGGTACATCAAATAATGGTAAACAAAACTAAGTAACAATGAAAATATAATAAGGAAACCTGTTCCTAGTTATCCTAAGTAAAAAATAAATCATAAATGTGGTGATGGCTGAGTGAGTAAAGTACATTTTAGCTGAAGCATAAGAACCAGAGACTGTTTCCCAGAAACAACATGAATCCGGTCACAGAGGCATGAGCCAGTAGTCCTAGTGCTAGTTAAGAAACAGGAGGCTCTCTGGTGCTTACTGGCCAGTGAGCCTGGCCCAACAGTGGACCCAGAGTTGTGTGGGAGATCCTGTTCTTAAAACATATCCTGATGGTGATTGAAGAGGACCCTCATTCTCTGATCTCCGCATGTATATATACAATGTGAATGTGTAAATGTACATACGTGATTATGCATATTCACATACACCACAAGCACAATAATAAGCCATTCACACTATTTCTTCTTGTAATGCTCCTAACATCACTGCAGGTTAAAACACCAATGAAACTGTTGAGTATTACCCTGTTCACCTCTGCAGTTCTCCAGGTTGTCTCCTGTTGCTTGGTCATCATTGCCCAGTCACCACTTGTTTTTCCATTCTTCACTGATTCTCTTATTGGGGTCATCACTTTGGCCTCTGTGAAGAGAACTTCCAATGTATTTCATGGAACCCTTCCTGGAAGACCTGCACATCTCACTAAAACTCTATCAGCTCAAAATATCACTATGCAAGGAGGACTTTTCAGGAATAAAGACTCACTTTCATTATGAATTTCCTTATTATTTCAAATAATTTTCTGTATCTATATTTACATTTATCACTTCTTTGCTTAAAATCACCTTTATCTTATTTCAATTTCAACATATAATCTTCTTCTTTGTATTAGAGCAGAAAGGGAGACATCTTCATTACCTGAGAATTTATATTCACTCATTACAGCAAATGACTTTCTGTGAGTGAAAATAAATGTCTGGAAGCATTTTCATAGCTCATGCAATTCATAGGGAACAAGTTGGAAAGTGTTCTTCTAGAAATTAACACTGAAGCAGGGGAACTTAATTATGAAATATAATCGAGTCATACACCAGAGGAATACCATGATGGCCTAGAGGATTACTGAACAGGAATTACCTGTGATAATCTCCAAACAAAATATAAGATGGCCAATGTCAAGAGCCAAAGTATTTTATTTTCTAATGTTTTGTAAAGCAGTGAACAAAATAAGAAATTAAACCAATATGGACCTTTAGGAATATAGAGGGTAATTAATAATGTGGCAGAAACACACATCATACAATATATAATTATAAAATAATTGCACAAGAAAGAAGTAAAATGATATAAATAAAATAATGAACAAAATTAGCACATAAATTAACAAAAATTGCCTGAATCAATAAATTCAAATAATAAAAGAACTGGAACAATTAATGGTATTAATAAAATATAAGAACACTGCCAAAAGTAAGTAAAGATACATAAAAATGAGTTTAGGTTGATTTAGCTTAGAGTTGGTGAGTATTATCCTGCATGTTTTAAGACCCTAAGACATATCCCTCAGCTCTAGCCATTAAATATCAGTTTCAATCTTTCTTGATAGAAAAAAAAAATCTTCAAACGTTGCCTACCATCTCAGGCAGAGGAAAAATAGTCTTTTTGTTGAAAGCTACTGGCCTTATGCAAAAGAAATAATGGCCTACATGTAAAGGAAAATGGAGTTATCTACAATGCTTGGTTCATCTATTTTATTATTAACATAATTTCAAAAAAAGTGACAAAATAGAAAATAGGAGGAAATAAAATCTGAAAGTGGAAGATTTTGCCAATGCAGATAAAATAGTCTAATCCAATAGTTACAGCAGAATTTCATTTTCTTGTTTGTTTGTTTGTTTCTATAATCACTTTCTTAACTAGAACAACAGCATGGGTGATTACTCACATGATTATTTAACGGACAGTGAGCAGAAAGTCGTAGCTCAAGGGCCATATAGGTTGTCTTAGCTGTTTTCTACTATAAACCACTTTGGCTTTATAAGAGCACAATGAAGGACATAGAGGACACATCACACACAACAATTTTATGGCGAGAGTGCTAGTGATTTTGACACAGTTGTTTTGATGTAGTGCCCATCAATAAAAGTTCAGGGGATAACATTAAAACTTAATCTAGTGAAGGCAACTCTGTGGCAGCGAAGGTGCTAAAGTCAGGATTGAGCTAAGGCTGCAATTCAGAGCACCATGCACGGTGCTGAGCCTTCATGTCCCAAGCAGCATTTCTTTCTCTCTGGATTTTAAATGACTTTAGCACCATTAATTTTCAGATATTTTAGGTGGAGTCTTATTACATTGATAAAATATAAAATTGAACAATTAGAATTATTATGATTCTCTATTACTGAGCAAATACACTTTACCTTCTGAAGTCAAAGGCAAGTTCTTAAATGAGTGCATGTGGTCTACCTGCCTGCGCTGGGATAGCACATGCCCTGGGTGGGATAGTTCCAGGGAGAGGAAAGAAACAAAGATACTTTTCAGTAACCTGAATTTGAAATTAAAAGACTTAACTACTTTATCTTTGCAATACCCTTCCTTCAATTCATTGATCAGATTTAATGCCAAGACTTCCAAGGCATAATATGGAAGAGGTATCTTTACTGGCATCTGTTAATATAGAATCTGTGACATTTGATGCCCAGGTAGAGCAAAAGATGATGAAATGTAAATGAAGTGAAAGGAAATTTTTTTTATTTCTCTCTCAACAGAAATGTGAAGGTGAAAAAGAGGAAGAGAAGGAAGATGAGGAAATAATATGTAAATAGAGATAGGAAAGTATATTAGGATAAAATCCATAGGATATAGTCAGAGAAAACACTCCTCATAAACCTAGAGAAAAGTAAATACTCAATGTTATGAGAAACATCAAAGAAGGAGATATTCATGGTTTCTTTAGAGCTGTGGAATGCATGTGTTTGGTGAATATGCCCAAGATACTACTTTGGCAAGAAATTTATTAGGGAACCAGGTGATTTGAAGTGAAGGCAAATTACATGTGAGCAAAGTAACTAGACTCTAGATAAAATAACAAAAAAACAAATACCTAGCTCCATCCTCAACAATCCATTCAAGTATGGAATTAGAATGTGGTGAGTATGTTTAAGCAGCACTATGTATCAAGAGCACACTTTACGCTCAGGATTATAATTCAGTCATGTCATTTGTCTCTCTACCTTCTCTACATATTTCTTAAATACAGAAAAAAACTCAAGTTCTCTTCTCCCTTGCTCTGTAGGTATTTTGAACTAAAATTAATTGTATGAAATATTGGGGGTAGATAATAGAGTTGTATATTGCCCTCTTTCCTAATTTTGAGAATTAGTATCATCATTGTCTCTATCCTTAGATTCAATGGTCCCATCTTATACTTAATGTAACAAAAAATTGACTTCTCTAGGACATAATTTATTTTGATGTATATTAGATATTATGCAAAGATATATAATAATATACTTCCCAAATAGATGCAGAGTATGTTGTGTCACATTTCTGTTCATACAAACATCAGCTTCTATCTACAAAAGTGTCAAACACAAGCTGGATGTGAGTTAAGGTACAGGTTGATGTGATTAATTTCTGAGTACCAGTGTTAAAATTCTAACTGGTTTAATAGTAGGCCTCTTGAATAATTGAGATATTTCTGGATGATATCTCCAAAATTATTTTACATAGCTGTCTTCATCAAATATGAGAGGTAGCAAGTACATTATACAAAGGAATAGTATCATCAATAAAACCTAAGATTTATTCTTATTCTGAATAATCTTTCAGTACTTTGCAATTTGTTTCCATTGTTTTATTGATGAACACATGTGGAATGTTTAAATTTTAGTTCCTTCTATCAATATTTTTGGTTGGATTATTCAAATCCTTATCCTTTTACATTTTCTTATTTAATCTGTATCTAACCAGGAGCGTTGTTATTATCAGGAGTTCCACCATCCAATGGTGATTCTGTTAGTGAAATGCTTTTTTCTAAAGGTTATCATATTTAATGAATACAATTGCTTGCAAAAATATGAGTGACTATGCCTTTAGTTTCCAATGTATTCTCTGTTTTGTGTAAGTTCCTTTTTTCCTGTTCTTGTGTGTGTGTGTGTGTGTGTGTGTGTGCGCGCGCGCATGTGTGTTTGAAGAAACAAATTGACATTTTATTAACATTGCATTTAATTTTTAAATTGCTTTTGGTAGGTTAATCATTTTCATTTCTTTTTTTTTAAAATTCTCTCATACAATTCATTACAGCTGCAGTTCCCGTCCTTCCACTCCTCCCAGTCTCCCCCACCTTCCCATCTCCTCCAGATCTACTCCTCTGTTTACCTTCAGAAAAGAACACTCCTCCCAGGGAGTATTGGGGTTACAAGTTATAATAACACTAGCTACAAACACTCTTATCATAGTTGGGTGAGGCAACTAAGTCGGAGGAAAAGGGTCCCAAGAACATGTGAAAGAGTCAGAGATGACTCTACTCCCACTGTTAGGAGTCCCACAGAAAATGCTAAACTGATGTGGGATATTTGTACACTGTGTGAAGGTGTGTTGCTGTGATTGGTGTAATAAAAAGCTGAGTGGCCAATATTGAGGCAGGAGGTATAGTCAAGATTTCCTGGGAGAGAAAGGAAGAGTAAGATGAATTTGGGCATGCAGGAGATGCCAGGAGACCAGAGAAAGCAGGATGTTCAGGATGAGAGGTAACAACCACAAGCCAAGTGGCAGAATGAATTGGTTAATTTAAACTATAAGAGCTAGTTGGAAACAAGCCTAAGCTATAGGGCAAGCTTTCATAAATAATAATAAGTCTTGTGCTGTTATTTGGGAACTGGCTGGTGTAACAGAGAAAGACTCATTACATATAGTGCCCATGTCTAAAGAACCTTAGCTTTAGCTTAGGCTTTTCCCACTAGCTCATATAACATAAATTAACCCATATATTTTATTAATCTACATTCTTCCATGTGGCCTTTACCTCTTTCCCATCCTGTGTCCAACTCATTCCACATCTCCATGGCTTCTCTGCCTGTCTTCTTCCCAAAATCCTCTCTGTCCCTGGAAGTCCTACTTAACCTTTTACTGCCTAGCTATTGGCCATTCTATTCTTTATTAAACCAATCAGAAGGTGACTTGGCAAGACACATCTTCACAGTGTAAACAAATATTCCACAACAAATCAGTAAACATAATGTATTTGCAGAGGAGCTAGCACAGAGCCATGAAGGCTCCATGATTTCACTTCAGTCTTTGTGAGGCAGTATGAGCCTTGCTTAGTTGATTCTCTAGGCTGTAATCTCCTGGGTTCCTGGATCCCTCAGGCTAGTTCAATTCTTCCTGTCCCTCTTCTACAGGGTTCTCCAAACTCTGAGAAGAGGGACGTAATAGACATATCCAATTTGGGCTCTCTACACCTAATGTTTGGCCATGGGTCTGTGCATCTGCTGCCATCAGCTGCTAGAGAAAATACCTCTGATGGTTGTGTTAGGCACTCACTGATTCATGAGTATAGCACAACATTATTAGGAATCATTTTATTGACTTTTTTCTATCCTAAGTCTTTTGGCTATCCAGCCTCTGGATCCTGGTCATCCAGGCATTATAAGACATGGGCTCCCTTTCATGACATGGGACTCAAATTAGACAAGTCTTTCCTTGGCCACTCCCTCAAGTTCTGCACCTCCATTGCCCTAGCACGTCTTGGAAGTGGGATAGATTGTAGGTCAAATGTTTCATGACTGAGTTGGGGTCCCAGTCCTAACACTATAAGTTGCATGGTTACAGAAGACTGGCCAGTTCAGGCTCCTTATCCTCCATTACTAGGAGTCATGACCAGGGTCACCCTCATAAAATGCTGATGCACTAGGGTTCTACTTTACTCCTCAAATGCCCTCAAATTCCAGTCTTCTCCCCCTGTACTCTCTTCCTTCATTCCTGCCTCACTTCCAACACTTTATCCCTTCTGTAACCATTTCTACCCACTCATAGCCCACCAGAAAAGATCTATTTGGGTTTGACCATTTCCTTAAGTGTGTCTCAGACATTGCAATTGCTCTATTGAGAATTCTCTGTTTATATCTGTACTCCATCTTTTAACTGCAACTTCCAGAAGTATCATTAGCCCTGATTTCAAGAAATACTATAGAGCTATAGTAATAGAAACCTCATAGTATTGGCATTAAACCAAAAACATTGATCAATGGAATTGAATCAAAGAGCCAGATATAAATCCAGACACCTATGGACGTCTGAAATTTTTTATAAAGAAGCTAGAAAGGCACAATGGAAAAAGAAAGTATCTTCAACAAATAGTGCTGACCTAACTGTATGTCTGCATTTAGAAGAATGCAAATAGATCCTTATTTATCACCCTGCCCAAAATTCAATTCCAAATAGATCAAAGACCTCAACATAAAACCAGACACACTGAACCTGATAGAAAAGAAAGTGGGAAATAGCTTTGAGTGTATTGGCATAGAAGACTACTTCCTAACACACCACTAATAGCTCAGGTACTAAGATCAACAATTAATAACTGGGATCTCATGAAACAAAAGCTTCTCTAAGGCAAAGGACATGGTCAACTAAAAAAAAAAAACAGCAACCAAAAGAATGAGAAAAGATTTTCACCAACTCCACATCCAACAGAGTGCAAATATCCAAAATATATAAAGAACTCAAGAAACTAGACCTCAACAAACCAAATAATCTTTTTTTTTCTATTCTTAATCTTCTGTTGTCATCTTGAATTTCCCACCAGAACTTGGCTTCCCCCCTCGGTTTTCAGTCTATGACTTGCATTTCATCCCATATTCAGAAATCTAGAATGATAATTTTTGTGCATCAATTTCTTCTCTTCTCCTGTGGTAAGATTCAAAATTTAAAGCATCTCAGTCTCTTGGTGATTTTGTAGTTTTTTTAATCTTTGAATTCTACCTGGAGCTTACAATTTTCAGTTCAATCCTTAATCTTTCTCTAAGTTTCTTTTCATTTTTTTTTTTTTTTTTTGGTTTTTCGAGACAAGGTTTCTCTGTGTAGCTTTGCGCCTCTCCTGGAACTCACTTGGTAGCCCAGGCTGGTCTCAAACTCACAGAGACCCGCCTGGCTCTGCCTCCCAAGTGCTGGGATTAAAGGTGTGCGCCACCACCTCCCGGCTCTTTTCATTTTTTAAGTTCTTTCCTCAGCTGAGTCTAAAGTGGAGTTTTTAGTTTGTATTGAATGTTCCTTAATTCTAATATTTCCACTTATTTACCTTCAAACTCTCAGTTCTCTAAAATTTCTACATTAATTATATTATAATTATATAGCTAATAACTTCTATATCTATAATTTCTACCAGATTTTCACTTATAACTTTTTTCTTATATTTTACCTAAAGCTTGTGTTATTGTGGAAGAACTTATATTCAATTCATTACAAATGTATTAAAATAATATATATTGTGTTTAAACAATAAAATGTATAAAACCAATACATTTTACAATTTATGAAAGCATTGTGTAATCATGTTCTGTTATTTTCATCCAGAAATACTTCTTTACTCCAGTACATGGCAGGTAGAGAAAGGACAGAAAGGGCAGAACTGTCCTTCCTGTTCATGGTTTGACCAAGGACACCCTTCTCTGTGGCTTCTCCTAGGAACCAATGGAAACATCAGAAATTTCCTTTTGTGGTAGAACTTAAGCACTACTTGTGTACAAATCAATGAATTTACTTAAAATTGCCAAGAGTCCAAAACCTTAATATATACTTCCTCTGCTTTCAAATTTTAATTGCATTGTGGAGAAATATATTGTAGGATGCTGTTTGTGTTGTGGGTTTCATTAATCTTCCATCAATCACCTTCATAAATTTTGACACTCTCATTAGCTTCTCTATACCTTAAAGAAAAATATATGCATATATTCTTGAATACTTTTAAATTTGTTCTCAATCGAAGTGATAGCCTTGGGCAATCTGATGATTGGAACTCACCTGCCCTGAAATTTTAGTTACAAGATGTTTGACATGTCAATTCATGTACAGATATTGCAAATATTCGACTTCCACAATGCCTGTTTCATCGTTTGCATTAATTATTTCTAATAATTTTATTTTTATTTTCTATCATTTAACTTCTCTCTGTCTAACTAGAATTTCTCTCCTGTTTTCCTGGTTTGTTTTTAGAGACATTATGTTATGGTCTTTCACCCCATGTGGCCTTTATCCCATGGAAAACATCTTGCCTTAAGCTTTCAAGTACTAAGATAATCACATTACCACACCTAGTTTTTCCATTATTTATTTTGTTCAATGCTGTAACAATTATCCACCCACAATAATTTATGTAAGTTTTAAAATTTAATAGCCCCTGTATACCATGAACTAGATATCCTGCCATTTGACTAAAATTCTATTAAGTAATAGTTATTTCTGTTGACATACTGTTTCCTCAAATTGACTCAAAGTGCTTTTAGAACTTAATTTCAAATATATTCTTTTTGTTTTTTCATACCCAGCATGGTAGAGCACATACCATATTGTCCTGATACAAAAATATTATAAATCAATATTTTCTTTTCTTTCCATTCCTATTTCTTTGCAGTTCCTATCCATAAGACCAGTATTATTCAATAAATCATTTTTATTCTCTGAAAACTCCTTTCAGTTACCTCTACCTCTGTAATATGCATGCCTCTTCCAAGAAAACATTGTATGATCAAACTGAGATATACACATGAAAAAATCAATATTTTCTGTGGTAGTTTATATGTAATTGACCCCTCATAATCTCACAGGAACTGGCAGTCTAAGGAAGTGTGGCTTTTGCTGGAGTGGGTACGGCCTTGATAGAGGAAGTGTGCCACTGTTAGGTGAGCTTTGAGGTTTCTTGTGCTCAGGGTACCTCCCAGTGTCTCATCTGACTTCCTCTTGCCTGCACGATACAGGATTTTCAGCTACTACTCCAGCAGCATGTCTGCTTGCACACTGCCATGCTCTCCACCATGATGATAATGGACTGAGCCTCTGAAACTGCAAGTGATCTCCCTCAATTAAATATTTTCCTTGTAAGAGTTGCCATGGTCATGGTGTCTCTTCACAGAAATAGAAACCCTAACTAACACATTGTCCAGCAAAGTTTTTATAACCATTTTCCCACCAATACAGAAAACATGAAAATAAAAATCTACTTTATGTACACATCTCAAAGTGTGCTAAATTATAAGAAAACTCGACTTATAAATAAGAAAGCTAAAAATAACTTTGAACTGATCTTTAGCTTTGTAGTGGACTTTTAACATTTTAATATCAAGTGTAGTAATGTGAAATCTATAAAAAGATCTTCTCAAGATTCAACTATAACATTCCAGAGCAACTAAAAGCTAACAACATTTTTATATCACTAATCACTATTGTTTGTTTTAAGGATCATTTAATATACTTATATCTTATATACTTTTAGATACTCCTAGCACTAGTAAAAACTGTCATTACATTCAACTTTAAAATGAAATAGTTTCAGCACAGCACATGAATACTGGCTCAAGCCCAACAATTAGCACATGCAGGAGCTTCCATATATATATATATATATATATATATATATATATATATATATATATATATATAAAATTTAACTTCAGAAATCTTTCTCCAAAGCTAATCATCTTACATAGTACTGTGAGATGGAGCTTTAATATGAGATAAGATCTTTAGATTCTACCCACCAGGCTTCATGCTGTTTTTATGTAATGTGATTTTTGTCATTTAGACATGATTAAATTATGGTTGTATCAAATCAGCTGAAAATCTTGAAAATCATTAACAGCGAATTTCATGGAATTCAAGACAAAACTACACTGTCAATGTGTATGTTCTGATCTAGGAGTATTCGGAGAACACTATGAGGAATCATTTTATCATTATGTTCCTTTAATAGAAAGATAACATGCATTTGTTTCTCCCTAGGTCCATGTCCTGTACAATGTGAAGACCTTCCCTATTAGTGTCAGATTTGTGTTCCATCTCATGGAATAGGTCATAAATCAAAACAGAGAATGATTGGTTGTTTCAACCTCTGTGCCACTGCTGCATTAGCAAATTTGTAGGCAGGTCACCATTGTGGATCAAAGGGATTGTAGCTGAGTTAATAATTACCTTTTCCTACTTGTAGAGCCTTTTCCAGCATGTAGAATGCCTTTCAATGCCATAAATGCTTTCCGGGGGGGTTGAAGGCTCTCATTACGCACCAGTCCAACTTCTCTGTCTTTCATAAGATATATAAGTGTAGTCTTCAGTAATAGGGCAGTACTATAAGTTTGTGGAAAGGAACAAATAGCCCGGAAAAATTAGAAGTTTCTATGGAACTCCTTTATCAAATAATTTAAATTTATGTAACCTATTCCTGGCATTTGAGGTTTCACTTGGTGTTGTAAAATATCTACTTTGGGTATTTTTTCTCCCATTATTTGGTGACTGTATTTATATTCCTTTTATACAGGGAATATATTAGGACTATATATTAGTAAGATTCCACAGTAGCAGGTTTCCATATGACTCCTCAAATTGCCTGTGGTTCACACACAGGCACACAGTTCCTTCCCTTCTAAATTTTTCCATCCCTCTCCCCATTTAGTACCCCTGTCCAGTCTCTCCCCTGTCTCTTCATAATCCTTGAGAGATCATCTCCTCTCCTGAGTCCCTTACTAGGTACTTAAACTCTGTGGTTATATGCATTGCAACATGCATATCAGATGCTTAAAAGCTAACATCCATATCTAATACAATATTTGTCTTTGGAGATCTGAGTTACCTCACTCAGGATGAGTTTTTCTAGGTCCATCCAATTACCTGAAAAAAATCATAATTTCATTTTAATAGTTTAAATAATATCCAATTCTGTATATGTTTTATAATTTCCTTATCTATTCATCAGTTGATGGACATCTATGCAGTTTCCCATTTCTGGCTATTATGAACAGAGCAACAGTGAACATGGATGAGCAAGTATCTTAGTAGTAGGATGTAAATTCCTTCGATTATATGCCCAAAAGTGGTATAGGAAATCTTGAGGTATATCTATCTCCCTCGTCTTGAGGAACCATCACACTGATTTCCCTGGCAGCTGTACAAGTTTGTTTTCCTACCAGCAATGAGTGTGTGTTCTCCCCACTCCTCTGCATCCTCATGAGCATGTTATTTTTGTTATTCATCATGGTGATTTTGACAAGGATAGGACAAAATCTCAAAATAGTTTTAATTGCATTTTCCTAATCGGTAAGGATGCTGAACATTTCTTTAAATGTTTCTCAATCATTTGTTTCATATTTGAGAAGTCTGAATATTTCTGTACCTCAGTTTTTAGTTGGATTATTTTTTTGATATTAAATACTCTGTTTTGTTTTTTTAGTATTTCATATATTTTAGATACCATCAGCTATCAAATGTGTAATTAGGAAAGATCTTTTCCTATTCTGTAGGTTGCCACCCTATCTGAATAATGATGTCCTTTGCCACACAGAAGATCTCAATTTCATGAGATCCCATGTATTAATCACTGCTCTAGTGTTTGTGCTTCTAAGGTCCTGGTTCAGAAAGTTTCTTCCTGTGCCACTCAATTTTGAACTTGTGTTTTTCACTGACTCTATGAGCAATTTTAGCTTTTTCTGTATCCACTCATAGTTCTTTCAGGAGACCTCAAAATTAGCTCAGCTGTATTCTATGTCTCATAAGTCTTGCATTTCATTTTCTGTTTTATCTCTCATTCTCATGATGATAGTTTGGAACATATTATATTTTCAGAGTCTTAAAATTGTAACTATTGTAATTATAATGATGTTATTCAGAACAAACTGCCTTTGTTCCATTTCTCTGATGTAAGAAAAAAAACAGAATTCATAAGTAATCAGCATCAAAATCTTGTATTGAGGCACTGAATTAGATCTAAGATAAACAACTGGCATGCAAATATTGTAGTTTCCTAATTATTTGTGAGTATAGATTATATAATATCATCACTTTGATGACATGACATAAATGCTAAAGACTAATCTATAAAATGATATGAAAACATCAGTACTACTGGGATTATAAGCTGAGTGAAAGTAGCATAGGAAATCCATTGTCTGACACGTGAAAGAAAAGAATATATTTGGTTATTAATGACAGAATATATTACATATACCTTATCCCCAACATTGAAAAAGTTCTAATATTTTCAAGTCTTAGTACTACAAACAAATGATCAAATATTGGAGAGGATAGCACAATGTTCACAACAAAAAATACTTGTATAAAATATAATTTGAAAAGACCTATGTTTATTTTAGTAAACTAAATATATAACTTTAATTTATGCACATTACATATCCATTTGTACATACCTACTTTTATATGTAAATAATTATGTGTTAGATGATTCTTAATATATATGACAATTTATTCTAAATTAATATAAGACTTTAGAAGAATGTAAATAGATAAATAGCTTGGATATAGCTCAGCAGTAGGGGATTTGTATAATGCTGCAAAACAATAAATATACATATAAATAAGTCAATAATATATATATATATGTTGGAATATTGATAGATGACTTTGACATAAGGCAAGAAAGACAATAGGTTACATGTAATTTTATAAAAGGGTTAAGACTAGGATGATCTATTATAAAGGGCTCTATCTGGACATGGTAAAACAACATATGATTATGATTCAATATACCATGTTAAGTTGTGGCACAATATGACAGGGCATAAGATTGATACAATTACTTCTGCACACTGTGATCCCCATTTTTCTTGCAGGACAAAGATATACACATGGTCTAAACTCCAGGAGACCTTTCTTTTTTATATTTATCACATTTTAGTCGTAAAAGGAACACAAAGCCAACCTAGATATCCTTTAACAGATCAATGAATAAAAATTTAGCACTTTAATATGCCTTTTTAAGAAGTTTCTTTCAGTTAGGAAAAACTCATGGTAGAAGTAACTGGGGTGTTGGCATTTTGTGAAACAGTTCAAAGATCTAGAACTCAAAGAAAATGCAGATAAAGAAGTTTCCAGAAAAGAGAACACTAAACACTAAGGACAAACTCTAGTTACATATACATTGAGTAGGGAAGGATTGAGAAGTTGTTTTTTTTTTATGACAAGTGTATTTTCCATTTAATTTTACATTTAAAAGATCTTTTTATAGAATATATTTTGATCATAGTTTCCCATATACCAGTTCCTCCCAGATCTTCATCTCCCTCCTCACCTAACATAATGTACTTTTCTTTGATCTCAAACACAACAATGAAGCAAATTAAAACCAAAAAGAAAAATACATGTCAGCAAGGAAAAAGAAAGTAGGGAAGGAAAGGAAGGAAGGAAGGAAGGGAGGAAGGAAGGAAGGAAGGAAGGAGGGAGGGAGGTAGGAAAGGAAGGAGAGAAGGAAGGAAAAAAAGAACAGACCAAACTAAAAGAAAAAGCACGCAAAAATATAGTCTGTTTTGCACTAACCAACTGCTACTGAACATGAGGCCTGCCTTAGTGTTTGGTTGATATACCCACTAACACTCCATTGGAGAATACTGATTTTTCACTTCCCAGCAGGTATCATTTCAAATAATTTCTTGTGTTGTGGGATGTTCTGCATGTTAAATGTGTTGCTCTAATTGGTAAATAAAACACTGATTGGCCAGTAGCCAGGCAGGAAGTATAGGTGGAACAAGGAGAGAGGAGAATTCTGGGAAGTGGAAGCTGAGGCAGAGAGACACTGCCAGCCTCCACCATGAGAAGATGTAAGGTACTGGTAAGCCACGAGCCATGTGGCAACTTATAGACTAATAGAAATGGGTTAATTTAAGATATAAGGACTAGATAACAAGAAGCCTGCCACGGCCATACAGTTTGTTAGCAATATAAGTCTCTGTGTGTTTACTTGGTTGGGTCTGAGCAGCTGCGGGACTGGCGGGTGAGAGAGATTTGTCCTGACTGTGGGCCAGGCAGGAAAACTCTAGGTACAGACTTTTGCCCATTTCCCCTTCTCCATACCTGTGATTTTGTCTGTTTTGAACTTGTGCAGGTCCTGTGCATGCTTTCACAGTCTCTTTCATTTTTACATGTGAATCAATTTTGTTTTGTCTGGAAGACAATATTTTTTTGGAATCATTCGCTACCTCTGACTTTTACTATCTTTCAACCTCATTTTCTGCATAAATCCTCAGTCTACAATAAAGGGGTTTGAAATGGTGTCCTGTTTAAGACTAAGTTCTTCAAAGTCTCTCATTCTCAGCACATTTAAATCTGAGCTGTATTTGTGTCTTCTTGTTAATGGTGCATAAATATGTTTTTTTTTGTATTTCCTCTAATTTTCTAGTTACTTTAGCTGTATTGTACTATATAAACAAAGCAAAACAAAAAAAAACAGTCCTTTGGACCTATGCAGAATGGCTAAGAAAGTTATAAAGTATTGGAAACTGGAATTTAGCAAATTATCATAGAAATGTAATGTAAATGTATAAACTCTTTTTAATAATTAGTTTTCTTCAAATTTTAATACTTAAAAGTTGAGTGAATTGCAAACAGCAAAAGTATTGCCTTGCTAAGCAGTTAACTAGTGTGTGAGACAAATCACAGAGTTCTCCAACTACTTTGCACCAGATTTGTGAGACAGTATGTGGTAATATTTTATTTGTGCTGAAATGTGGTGATATTTTATTTGTGCTTTAATAAAGTTTGTATGGAGATCAGAGGAAATAGCAAGCCATTTTAAGTAAACACAAAAGTCAGGTAGCACATGCCCTTATCCTATCACTTAGCAGACCGGGTCTTCAAGGCCACACTAGCAAACAGAGCCAATCTTGGTGACACATGCCTTTAATCCTAATACCAACCATAGAGACCTGGAGGTCTGTACAGATAGACAGAAAGTGACAGAGCTGTGTACGAAGAGGAAGTAAGGTAGCTGGGCTAAGAGAGCCAACAAGATGGCAGAACAGCAAGGCAATTAAAGGTGTGGATAGACAGGAAAGTAACTTGCATTTGGAAGCTGCAGAGTTGGTGTATAGGTAGAGTTTTCCTGCCTGGCCCACAGTCATGACAAATCTCTATCACCTGCCAGTCCCACAGCCACTCAGACCCAACAAAGTAAACATAGAGACTTATATTGCTTACAAGCTGTATGGCCGTGGCAGGCTTCTTGCTAACTGTTCTTATATCTTAAATTAATCCATTTTTATAAATCTATACCTTGCCACGTGGCTTGTGGCTTACCGGCATCTTCACATGCTGCTAGTCATGGCGGCGGCTGGCAGTGTCTCTGACTCAGCCTTCCACTTCCCAGAATTCTTCTCCTCTTGTCCCGCCTATACTTCCTCCTGCCTGACTACTGGCCAATCAATATTTTATTTACTAACCAATCAGAGACACACATTTGCCATACAGAACATCCCACAGCCTTGGTGAGGTAAGATTGGCTGGTGGCTTTCTCTATTTTCCTGATCTAAGGCTTTCACCACTATATTTGGCTCCGTGTTTTGTTTTCTGTTTTTTTTTTTTATTTAATAAGACCATTTAGAAATTTGGCTATAACAGTATGTAATGCATGAGGAGAAAGTATAAATTTGTGTAGAAGGAGATAGAAGTAAAAGACACCATCAACCCACAGGACTGAACACTAAGTTCAGAAAACATCACTAGATGAGCAATCCAATTCTGCATTTTAATGCAGAAATGCTACCCCTCTCTCATAGCTCTTTCTGTTATAGGAAAACTTAACAGTGAGTTGACAGACAGTCCGTTGGAATTACAGTAATTTTGGAAATAGCCTAGTACCTTAGCAGTTCCAAACACAAAGGGATTTATAAAGTTTCCGACAAGAATCAGAGAGTAGCCTCTTCTAGCCCTTTCATTTACTAAGCTGAGTTCATAAGCAGCTCTACCGGCTGGTAGAAGTTAAAGGCTCTAGAACTATCAAAATCATAGTCAAGTTAGTGTCCAGAAAATACACAGAAAGCTATTAGAGTTGTTATTAATGAATTGTATTTATCATGATACAAGTGCATTTTGGAGAAACTCTAAAAATTTGTGTGTAGAATACTAAATTTATTAAACCACCAGTACACCAGTTGAGTCTTATGTGTTGATTGTGAAATAAAGATCACTGTTATGAGCTAGTTCTTAAATAATTGAGACATGAATGTAACAGACTGTACTTTTATTGCAGAAAATGCCCATAGCATAAAATTTGCCACTGCAATTGTTTTAATGATAAATTTCATTATCATCAGGTACCTACTCAATGCTATATATCCATTAATACAATCCATCTCTAGAATTTGCCCATATTCTTCAAATAATAGTAAACTAATTAAATAGTGAGTTTTCATTCTTCCTTTTACCATCCTTGACATGAATCATTCTACTCTGCATTTAAAAACAGTGTCCTAGGGAGCTTCTGTTAGTGGGAGCACAGATCATTTGTTCTCTTGTGACTACCTTCTTCAGTTTGATGAGCTTTTGCATGTTGTATGTAGTCTGTCTCATAATGTCATCCATTTTCAAGTCCACATTTCTCTGAAACATTTGTTATCAATGAACACAGCTGACTTCCTTCTTGGAAAATTTTATATTATGCACTGGTTGTGAATGAACACAGATGCTCAAGTACCTGTTTAGTCCATATTTTCATTTATTTCAGTTATATATCCAAAATAATTATTATGAAAATTCTTGGGCATAAATTAGGGAGATTTTGTGTATTTCTCTTTAACTATTATTGTTCTATGTATACATACATATAAGTATATTAATATCACCTCCTGAGTCCATCTAGTGTTGTTCAAATGTATATGTTTGGGGCTGATTATTTGATGTTGGATAATCATTTAGGAAGCTAACACCTATGGACAAATGATTCTCCCTGTAGTCCTCAATTGAGTGTTGCTCTCCATCTAGAGTGGGGGCTTTTTAGATTTTCCTCCACCCATGTTGTTAAAGTAACTGGTGTTGTCATTGTTCAGGTCTCTTTTATACTAGCATATTGTTTAGATTCTATGAGTATGGCTTCCTTGACATGCACAGAAGACAAAAACCTCACATTAGGGATCCTGCTCTTCTGTTTCTTATAATCTTTTTTTACTTCTGAGATGTTTCCTGAGCCTTAGGTGTATGGGGTTATGTGATAAATAACTATGGCTGGGCACACCACACCAGGTAGTACTCTGTGTTTTAACCATCTGTGACTTTCTTTAATGGTCTCTATCTGCTGTAAAATTAAGCTTTTTTTAAATAAGGAATGAGAGGTACCCTTTATCATCTATCAATCTATCATCTGTCCGTCTATCTATCATCTTTATCTATATATTATATATAAATTTATATATTACATGTTATATACTTAATATATATGTTATATTACTATATATATATATATATATATATATATATATATATATAATGATGCTGATAGAAATTATACTGGTTTAGGAAAGTATAATTAGGTTCTCTTAGGAAACTTGAGGTTCCATGTCCTCACCAATTCTTACATATGTGCATAACAATAATATGATTAATTTTTTCAAAAAGGGATAATACATTCCCAAGTCTTTATATCAGTAGTTCAAGACTTTTATTCAACTACAGTTGAGAAAAAAAACTAATTATTTCTCTTTACTGCTTTTTAAATATGGAACTCAATATTTCTGAGCTTTAAGTGGACACAAAGCTAAGTCAATGAACCAGAAGTCAAAATTCACACTTTAACAAAGATAGTATATAAAGTTCATCAATAGAAAAATCATGTGTCTTTAGAAAGAGCAAACAATTAAATAGATCTTAACCAGGTGATAAGAGCTCTGTAAATGTTAAGGAGATGATAAAAACTCTGAATAGTCATTCCTGATCTACTTACTTTAGGATTGTCTCTCTGTGCCAGTTTTGGGCTTTCTCAGTTTGAGTTCTATTATCACTGGCAGACAAGTAACAAACAAATCCATCTGCTTATTTTCAATTCACTTTTTAATTAAAATCCAATTGCATCAATATTCCTTTCCTTTTATCCCTCCAACTGCTCCCAAGGCTCCTTCCTCAAACCTCTCCTCTGTTCCTCCCTTAATCCCTTTCAAATGGATAGCTCCATTCATTTTGACTATTGTGATGTATGTTATTCATATATGCATAATTATGTAAATACAAAATGAAGAGATAAACTGTGGTATTCCCAGCCACAATGCAGATATCTACAACACAATTGTTGTACCTAAGGCCCAGGTAATGTCACAAAAGACAAGGAAGAAAGCATGTAAGAGACAGAAGACCACAAAGTGCACCATGAGAGTGTGTCTCATGGAAAAGACGAGGACACTACAGCCATGATATTATAGCAATACCTTCCTGAACAAGATCTGTAGTATGATCTACATCCTTCTGTTTCTACAGTAGTAGAAATTATGATATACAGTTCAAATAATTTATCTGCATATTCTGTTATTTGTTACATCTGAATGTAAGATTCTTTTATATTGATTATTTTCTTGTATCAAAACAATATGACTTAAAATCACAGAAGACAAACTTCAAGAGAATATATTGCAAACCAGTGCCAAATCCCTATCCTAATCTTCACTATTGTTCTCTAATAGCATTTATAGATAATCTATTAGTTTACAATTTGTCTTAAAGAAATGGCATCTTGATAGATACTAATTTAATGAATGAATTACTTCTCACTTAACCTCAGAGGGACTATTAATTCAATTTAAATATTTCACAGACAATATAGACATATAAAAGATACTTCTAGGTAAACTAAATTTATATTTTTATTTTAGCAGTTTCTCTAGGTATATAAATGAATATGATATGCCAATTATATCGACATAACATCCCTGAGAAGTGGAATAAATTCATATTGATTGTGGTAAGATAATAAATTCATTTTTGTGGAAAACAAAGTGTTGGCATAGAATATCATAGATTTTACAAATGGTTAGATTGGTAAATGGAACTCAAGTGAAAGAGTGTCTAGATGCACTTGGCTTAGTAAATACATATCAAATTGACTTTGAAAGGATACACTTTCCAGTTTGCACCAGCAGGTGGATGAGCTCACATGCCTGTTTGTCAACACACCAGCTGGAAGGAGTCCTGCGCACATTGGATCCCACCTTTGCAATCTGTGTGTTGATAAGAAACACAAGCACTCATACTTGTTCTTAATAATAGGAAAAACTGAAAAGTTCCATTGGTTGTGCCACATTCATTTATTTAAAAACATGAATTACGTATTATTAAGGTCTATAAATCATCTTGTTTGAAACAGAGAACATTGATGAAAAGTGTGATCCCCTTAGTGCTTGCTTCATCATTTAGCTGTATTTTTGTCCTTGTTTATCTCATAACCTCTCCCAAATCCTAGATTTCCAACTTCTAATTTTTTCATGTAGTAATCTGATTTAATATCTTATATATTGAATAAAGAAAGACAAGACATGCAGTAAAACCATTGCAGGATGCAAAAGGCATAAATAAGAAAATAACAACACCCTTTGAAATAAACTGCAGTACAACTCCTTCACTATGAAAGGGAAAATGGTATGTGTGTGTGTGCTTTTGTGTGTGTGTGTGTGTGTGTGTGTGTGTGTGTGTGTGTGTGTACGTGCAGAGCAGGCACAAGCTCCAGAGTGTATGTGTTTGTATGCTCATGATGAAAACATTATTCGCTAGGCAACAATAGTTCTGAGGACTGTCTGCTAAAGAGGCCCCAGTTGAGAGTTCTTAACACAGAATGCAGAGATTCAGTGAGTAGAATGAGGCCATAACAAGAAAAGCTTTGGATGGCAGACTGAGGAGTTAGGGATTCATCTTGTAAGTAATCTGGATCATAGGATATTGCACAGGACCTGTGAGGCCTTGTTGATCCAAATCCCTCATTATGCTGTGATCTCTCTCTCTTATGGGAAACATTCAGCTGTGAGCATGAATGCCATGCTTAAAGAAAGGTATCAAATAAAGGCCAGTACAAAAATAAAACCTTAGAAAATGCAACCATGTCTCTGTGGCCTTTGAGCCATCAGGAGGCTGGCTAAGCCCCAGGGAAGCCCTGGCTCCTGAAATGGGCTTGTTATCCCTGACATTTTTCTCAATACTGAGGCCCCAGGAAAATAAAAGATAGAATAATTAAGAGAAATAAAATAATACAGAGGGGAAATTAGCGTTCAGAAACAAAGATACTAGGACTGTTTTTTGTTGTTAATTTTGCTAGCTGCAGATGCTTTTGTATGATTTTACATTTTAAAATTCCTAAAGTAGGAAGCTTAAAAAATACTGGCCTGAAGCCAAATCCAAATTATGGCCATGAAATTTAAAGTACTGATAAACCACATGCCTTGTTAGAAAGATGGGCTTCAGAATTCATGTATTCCCGAAGATGCCCTGTGGCCTCACTTTATCCATAAAGGAATATCAAATTCTGTGGGGAATTCTTAAGAAGTATACTGGATTTGTAAGATAATGAAGTGACATGAACTAATTTTAAGTGAATTATACTTATTAGATTTGCTCATATATGAAACATTTTTCTGTCCTTAGCACAGAGAAAGAATAAAATCTCAGCTTTAGTATGTATTTACTGTCTAAAATTCAGTATATGGGAATTACTTGTACTTATTGTATGATACATGTCTCTATGAATTTTGTAAGTATGACAGAATGGTTGGATATAGCTAGTTGACGATATGTTATAACATGCTTTTGGTGAGAATTTTTCAAACCCACTCACAACACTTTTCAAGGGTATAATACTTTATCATTTCCTGTGGTCATCATTCTATCGCCAACTTTATTCTCTGGTCTAGTTATATTAGGTTTCAATGATGACACAGTAAGAAAATAACTGACACTGAGAGCTAGTGACGGACCAGCTTGATTCCATCTTAAGATTAAAAACCATCCCACTACAAGGTCAAAGTAAGCACATTCCTGTTTTCTGTAAAACATGGATTTGACCAGGTCTTGTCTCATTTTCTGATATTTTACATGTACCATATTCTATACCCTGACTTCTACTCTAATGAGATGTTCTACCAGATAATTTTGAGTTATTCAGTCAAGTTCCTACATAACCAAAATTCTCTGGAATTTTGCAATTTTGGGAGTTAAATAAACTCAATTTCTCCTGTGTTTAAAGCTATTTTCTCAAACCCCACCTTTGAGAAATAGCCCTATATAACAAAAAATAAGGCTTGCGTAATTTGACCAAAGAATTTGGGTAATAGTCTTTACTCTGCTTCCGTAGAATTAACACGACTTGACATGTAGTAAAGCAACACTAGGATTTGCCATTCTAGTTTTATTCCTATTCTAAAGAAAACATGTGAGCATCACTTTCTTGTTTAAAATGCTAATTCCCTCATGGTTAAAACAAAGGGGGGGAAAGCAGGAAAAAAAATGTGTCCTAGTAAACATCAATAACAGCAACAAAAGAAAAACAGCTAAAGAAATTTATGACTATACAATACTATGGCCTGATTTCAAAGAGTCTGTGAATTATTAAATTCATTATCTCTAAATGATTCTATTAGAAGTGTGTAATCAGAAGCAAGCCTTTTAATTGTTTTGAATTTTTGAACTTTACTCTCTTCATAAAGACAACTCTGGAATGCATGCTTGCATCTGACCTGCTAAGGCAGTTTGTGGCTGCCAGAAACCACTCATAATTCTTTGATCTAAAGATAATGCCTAAAACTTCAGTGTATAAACACCACATACATGGCATAAACTATAACATCTAAATATAACATATACTTCTAATATCAACTTTGTGATGCAACATATTTTTTTTAGTAGGATTAATAAAATATAGGCACAAACATACTCATATGTGTGATTTTGTATGAGGCTTTGTCTCTTTCCATGTGGGTATACACGTTGATTACTCAGTACACACAGGCTCAGGAAACTCAGCAGTTTTCAGGACCAATAATCCGAGTGTGAGTGCCACCTGAGGAGAAGTCCAGAATGTTTTCTTTTTCATCATCAATATCTAAAAAAGGAACATGTATTTTTAAAACAACACTCTCCTTTGCTCTCATAATTATGTGCAATACAGGTAAATTATCTAGAAGATGAACTCTCAACAGAGAAAAATATGTCACCTATCTCTGTTTGGGATCAAAGTCAATAAATTCTGCAGTATAGTGGTTACAGGAGAATAATGAGTGAGGACTTATTTATTTATTTATTTATTTTTTGTTGTTGTTGTTTTGAGCAGAGTAGTCCAGAATGTTCCAGAACTCAAAGTGTAGCATAGGTCACCCTCCATCTTGCAGCAACCAACGCGCTTGGCTTAGCCTCCTCAATTCTGGGATTTCTGCCTTAAGTCCCTATGAGTAAACTGGGTGATTTTAACTAAAATTTTTACTGAAAGAGAAAAATAAGTGATGTTCAGCTATTTGAAATTCTGAAAAAAAGAAACAAAAAAAAAAAAACAAAGAGTTCAACTTTAAACATGTCAAGAATATTGGAATCCAACCAGGAAAGATCTGGTTTATTTTATAGGGAACAAATGGTTATAGTAAATTCTTTGTAGTCCGTGGTCTCAGCCTGCTTTAATAGCTTAATTTCCTCACTATTGTAATTGAATCTAAACATACTATTTTCAATCATTACATTCCTTAACACTTCCATCTTCCAAATAATCTAGTTATAACGGTATAACTAACACAAATCTCCCAGAGAGACTTCAGAAAAGAATGTAAAATCAACAGAGGTTTGCTATGGCTCTTCCTAGAGTAAATACAAGAGGTTCAATATCGGGGACTATGGGGGTCCAGCCCCTCGATAGTCCCCTCCCAGGGTCCGGGAAGAATCTACAACCAGCTGATAATTAATCTTTGATGAGAAGAAATGAATCTATGTACACAAAACTCCTTAGTCCATACACTTTATTCTTCTGAGTCAGTTACAAGCTTATATTCTGCTCTCATATTTAGCTCATTTCTCACCCGATTTCTCTCTACACTTGTCTGCAGTCCCCTCTAGGTTCTATCTTAATTCCTTCATCTAGTTCTGCCCCTTAGAGGTTCTCATCTATCTTGTTCCTTCCCATATCAGCTGCTCTCCCATCTCCTTCTCTCTCCTCATCTCGTTCTTCCTCAACTTGTTCTTCCCCATCTGGCTCTTCCTTATCTTCCATCTCATTCCTCTAGTACTCTCTTCTAGCCCTTCAACCTAGTTCTTCCCCATCTCAGTTTGCTCCTCTCAAGTTCTTACCCATCTAGTTCTTCCATTCTCTTTTCTCTTCTCTGTCTCTCCGTGCCCTGGAAGTCCTGGTATATAAAGCCAGGCTTCCATGGTCAAACGGAGGGGTGATAAAAATCACATTGAGAGGCAATAACCATTAATTATCATTTGCAACCCCAAAGGGAAGTGACCAATGGCGAAATGAATTAACTAAAGGCTGAATTCAGGTAATATCTAAGAAGAGGGCTCTTATGTGCTCAACTATAATCTTAAACGTGATTGGTAGAAAATGTTAAGAATCTATAAGTTGCTAGGTCAATGGGAGAAAATAAAACTGTCTTCTTTTTTCCTGTGGCTCCTATCTGTCTAAGCTATCTGCCGTTTTTCTGCAGGGTGGGGGGAAAGTGTGCTCAGTCGCTAGGCAACCTGTGTACAGCTAGATGCCTCTGGTGATAGTTAAAGGGAGATCTGGAACTGGAGGTAAGGTTTGGGAAAGGAGGAAGTAAGGCTTAATTGGCACATCTGCCAGGCCTCCTCAAACAGGTAGCCTGGATGGTTAAGTTTGTTCTTAGAGAGTACAGAGGTATCTCTGATAAAGTACTCTCCTCCATCTGGGGATGGACCTGGCCCGATGCTGCCAATGATGATAATTACAGGGAGGCTTGAACTGGGGTTCTGGCTGAGCATAGCTGTCAGCGCAGAAGGTTATCTAAATATTCCTAGAAGTGGTTAGGTAAGGAGTTAGTGGTCTATAAAGTTAGTAAGGCTGTAAGAAAGGGGGGTCCGAGCTGAATTGTGTAAAGCTATTACTTAACGTCCACCTGACCTAGGTGGTGTCTCCTTGTGGAATTTACCTTAAATCAGGAGACTTGTATATGGACTGTTATTACTGCTAGTCCTTGAAAGTGGCCAAGGGAGATATCTGATTCCAGAGAAAGCCTTTCCTGAGGCTGTTCTCCAAATACCTGGAATGTGTATGTCCAGAGAGTGATCAGTCCACACTGTTAGCCCTTCTTGGGGAAAAGTCAATCGGGAAAACTATGAAGGCACACATGACTTTCATAACAGAATACAGCTGATATATAACAAGCCAAGTAACACCAAAAGCTCCTTGGGATTTGGCTTCCTCTGGAGGAATTCCCTGATTCCTCCAGGTAGTGACTTTGCCATAACCAGCTGAGTTCTTATGATATATTCCTGCTGCCCGCAGCAGTTCAATCCAGAAAAACGCAGTTAAATATTTATTTTCTTATAACATTTCATTTATTTATTCTATATTAGCATTGACACCTAAGCTAGGCTTTTTGATCTGTCTAGTACACATCTAAGAACTGACTGGACTACATAGTGTAGCTATATACCTTCTGAAAGAAGATGGTCTCTTCAAATAATTCATCCTTTACAGAATATTGTCTTCCTTAAGACACAAACACACGGCTGGGCAGTGGTGGTACATGCCTTTAATCCCAGCACTCATGAGACAGAGCCAGGTGGATCTCTGTGAGTTCGAGCCCAGCCTGGTCTACAGAGCTAGGTCCAGGACAGGCACCAAAGCTACACAGAGAAACCCTGTATTGAAAAACCAAAA
Source organism: Peromyscus eremicus (assembly GCF_949786415.1). Classification (NCBI taxonomy): domain Eukaryota; kingdom Metazoa; phylum Chordata; class Mammalia; order Rodentia; family Cricetidae; genus Peromyscus; species Peromyscus eremicus. The sequence continues at coordinate 88,023,529 of NC_081431.1, read as the reverse complement.
AAACAAGACACAAACGCACATAGACCTCTATATAGCTAGTGAAATGACTGTGTATCTGTCCTAGTTTGTTTTTCTGGTCCTGTAATAAATACCATATCAAAAAGCAACTTAGTAAAGGAAAGGTTTATTGGACTTACAGGTTGCAGTCTGACATTGACAGAAATCATGGCAGATACCTGGATGTGAAAACTAAAACAAAAATCAGAAAGGAAAGATGCTAATTAGCTTTCTTCTTCAATGACTTGCTCACTTAGTTTCATTCTACAGCACAGGACCACCTTCTCAGGGTGGCACAGAGCGCAGAGGTGCTATCTTTCATCAATTAGCGATCAAGAAAGGGCCCCACAGACATGTGCATGGGCCACTCTGATGGAGGCATTTCCTCAACTGTTGTTTCATCCTCCCAGGTGTGCTGACATTATCAGCCAAGGTTAGACTTCACATACCTACACAAGAAAATAGAATGAGGAGAAAAGGAGTTTCATGTGATTATGTTTTATGCATAATTAAGGATCATTAAAGAAATATTAAAAGGAATTTAAATAGGGAATAATGATAGGTGGAGAGTTGGCTACTAGCTAGATAGAAATATATTTACAATTAGGAAGTCTAAGGACCTAACGGCATTGGCAGACTTATGTAATTATTTGATAATAAAAAGCATGTTGTAATATTCCTTTCATGTGAATAAAACTATCCATGTACCTTTCAAACGTGAGAGAAAACCTGATATTGCACAACCATATTTTCAGAATAAAGTTCCCTTGTAAACGTCTAATTCCCCTTTGTTGTCTGGCTATCATCTGATCATATATATATATATAAATCCACATTGAATTTAAGAGCACATCAAACTGCCAGTGGCAAATTCTATAAAATAAAAAAGGTTGAAAAACAAAGTTTCTAATATTTGAATTTGTCTTCTTATAAAGGGTGATTTTACTGGCTTGATCTCTCATTGAGCAAGTCAGCACTAAATGCTAACACTTTAGCAAATTAAAGAACTTAAGAAGCCAATGGGGAATCCTATAAAGAGGCAGAGAATCTGGCAGTAATACCCAACTAAAACTTCGTGTCTAAGTCAGCTATCAGAAACACAGAACAAGAGACAGTGATAGAGCAGTTTTCAAGTTAGGACAATGGCTTCTAAGAACACTGGTTGTGTTTATTTATTACATAAATTGTGTTATTATAATAATATCTCTACACAGAAAGGTCAACCAATTCTAATCCAATAAAAAGTAGTCCCACTAGGCAGTAACAATGTTGTGAGATAATCTTTTTATACTGTGATGCTCTGTGATATTTTGATTGTGTTCTGACAAATAAAGCTTGCTTGGAGTCAGAGGGCAGGGCCAGCCTCTAGCTGATCATAGAGGTTTGGAGGACTGTAGAGAGAAGAGACAGGAAGTGGTAAGGCAGGACTGAGAGTGGATATCGGCTTTTTTGGACAGAGGAACAAGAGGTAGGAAGCAACCGTGGCTGATCCCCTTCTTCTCTGACCTTTGAGGTTTTTACCCTGATATCTGACTCCTGATTTTTATTGACAAGTTTAATTAGATTAATGGTTCACTGTGAATATATGTCTCTGCCTAAGATACCTTCCGATTAGTTTAAGAGCAGAAAGGCCAATAGCTAGGTAGAAGAGTATAGGTGGACTTCTGGGGAGAGAGAGGAACTCAGGAAGAAACTCAGGGACATGGGATTAAACACGTGAGAAATGGAAGAGTCAGATGTACAGGGTGGAGGAAAGGGAACAATCACATGGCAGAACATAGATTAATATAAACATGTTAATTTAAGTTATAAGACTTAGTTGTGAAGAAGCCTAAGCTAAGGCCAAGCATTCATAATTAATAAGAAGTCTCTGTGTCTTTATTTGGGGGCTGGCAGTCCTAAGAAAGTCTGGCTACAATTAGCATCCAGCATGGATATATCCACATAGGACCCGAGAAAATTGAATAATAAAAAGTTCTAAGCATGGACCTGTACAGCTTCTCAGTAACCGCCATCTCCTAAGCAGACATGGTGCTCATGGTGTACAGAGGCTCAGCTCCTTTAAGAGGCCCTGCTGTGTAACACTTGAGCAGCCTGGGACACTATTCAGCACTAGGAACAAACACCTGCAGCAGTGTAGACATAATAACTTTCCAGATCTGGGATAGATAGGCACTGTTCCTGCCACTACCTGCAGACTCAAAAGGGGCAGAGTTATGTAACTCATAGGTTGGCTTGGCCGTTTAAGGCTTGACTCACACAGAGAAAGGCAGCAGATGTATAGAAAGTCAGTTCCAGAAAAAAAATCACTGAACTGGTACAGTATGCATGAAAATGTACTTAGATGCTGAAGAAATAAAAGAAAATGGTATAGGTAGTCATAGAAAAAATAAGAGTTTAAAAATAATAAAAGTCTTTAAAGAAAGAATAAAACAATATAAGTAGAATAAGCCATGTAAGAATGGGAAATACACAGGGCATCTGGATCCCATATGGTACTTTATTAACTTTAAATTTTTTAAATCCTAATGAGAAAGGAATGAAAGCTGAAGAGACGTTGGATAGTAGAAAAAAAAACTGCTGAATTAAATCAGTCTATATACTTTAAAGATGCGTTGACCTCAGAATGGAAACCAGGATATGTGTTGTGTTGGGAGAGAAGTGATGATCTTGTTTCCATAGTAAACAAAAACTATGGATTTTTTCAAAATTAATAAAGATCAGATTTAATTAGGTTAGATCTCCTGAAACTTTTGGCTGTAGAAATCAAGGGAGAAACCAAGAAAAACTACAAGACAGGTGATGTGAAAGCTGATCCCTCAATATGGGAACAGCTCTGAGAGTAGATGAGACATGATAAATCTTCTTAGCTACAGAGCTCATGACATATTATTACATCATCTTTTCATATGCCAAAGATGGAGATTTATATTACAGTTTGCTTATGCAGTCCAAATGGACTTATAAAGTTGACAGATGTGTTTTACCTGCTCAAACATAAAGAACAGAAACTCATCTTCAGCAGACTTCTGCACACTGCGCATTCCATACTTGTATTAATGCAGATTATATATGTTATCTTTAAAAGTTTGTGTGTTTTCAGGACAAAAAGGACCAGACACCAATGAATACAAGTAGTCGAGGTGATCCAGCCTCTTAGAATGTCTCTGTTGCAGTTTCCTCAAAAATGTACATCTAGAACAACTTTGAATTGCTTAGCTAAGATGGTCCAGTCTCATAGCCTACTCCAGCCGAGAACTTCAGATAAGCCCTGCACTTTCCCATCATACTGAGACCTAACAACAGCAATCTCTCCCAGGACTTGACCATTATCTCAATTTTCTCATGGTTCCCTAAAGATGTTATTGCCTCCAGACAACAGAAAGTAGTTTCAAGAACCTGACACCCATATTCCCAACAGATGGGATGGGTGGTGTTTGGTTGTTCAGTAGGTTATGGATGTTTGGAATTGGTGTTCAAAAGGAAGTCCAACTACATTACACAAAATAACAAATATTGCATGTAGACAGAAAAGTTAATTCCAAAGTGAAGTCAAACAAAGCTTAAAGTCTAAACCAGCCAGAAGTTTGGACTAGAGGCATGTGCAAAGTCACACACAGGGGGCTGCAGACAGGCTAACTTTGTCTTTCTCAGTTTCTGCTTTCTTTTGGATGTCAACACAGCATGATCACTGTGAACAACATAGAGAGTTGTCTCACTTATTTTTCTGAGGATTGTTGAACAGCTATTTCGTCCAAATTGAAAAATTCTGTCCCAGAGTGAAGAGGATGGCTCATGAGACTACAGATGACCACAAAATTTACAGCACTTAAGAAGCTGAAAATTGATGAGTCACAAGGGGCTGTTAAAGTATAAAAATATTAAACAGTTTTACAAGGAGGAGACTCTTCAGTCTTGATTGTTGTAAATTTTGCATGAGGGTCCAAGGATGCAGCTTGTATGACTCATCAATTATTCAGAAACATGCTTTTTGGTGATACAGCTGTTTTCCCATGTAACCTCAAAACTTATTGATTTGCCCAGCTAGATTTGAATGTAATACTTTCCCAGGGTCTGTAGGCAGTATTCTTTCTGGGGTGAATAGACATTTACATTGGGGTCAATCCCTTAGTTTTCCATCCCTTAGTTTTGCATTTGTCCACAGAGTTATGCAACTATAAAAATAAAGTTCAAGCACTATTATAATATAACATACTTTTAAAATTTATACTACTATAAGCCATAATTCCACACAAGAATGCTTGATATTTTTAATTTTCTATTGAGGAACTTCTGTATATTAGCAAGGGGCTTTGGAGCTAGAGAAATGGCTCAAAAGTTAAGAGCACTAATTTTTCAATTGGGAGGAAATAGCTATTCAACAATCCTCAGAAAAATAAATGAGACAACTCTCTAGGTTGTTCACACAGTGATCATGCTGTGTTGACATCCAAAAGAAAGCAGAAATTGTGAACGACAAAGTTAGCCTGTCTTCAGCGATCCTGCTCTTCCAAAGGATCCAGGTTCAATTCCCAGTACCTACATGGCAATTAACAAGTCCCTGCCACTCCAGTTCCAATGGATCTGACACCCTCTTCTGGCCTCCATTAGTACTACATGTAAGCAAAACACCTTTACACATAAAAGTAAATAAATCACATACTAAGAAATCTGATGGCCTAGGTTAAAACTCTAAATCCATCATTCATCTGCACGGGCAATTAAATTCCCCTTCAAATTTGTCCTTCAAATTATTTGCCCCTAAGTAGCACAGTTGATGGAAGTAGCAGTGTTTAGCCACAGCTAATGAAACTACTCATAAAGTTATCAATGTTGTACCATGTTTTCATCAGCAGATTTCTATACTCCACCTTACTTAAAAGAGTGAGTACATTTTAGAAGGGAAACTGTCACAGACAGAAGTGTTGGTGAAAAACATGGAGAACAAGGGGTTGGGGATTTAGCTCAGTGGTAGAGCACTTGCCTACTAAACACAAGGCCCTGGGTTCGGTCCTCAGCTCAAAAAAAAAAAAAAAAAAAAAACCATGGAGAACAATGTGAACTTCAGAACTAGGACGGTCACCCAATCTGTTGGACTGTTTGCATAGCATGCCCAAATTCCTGAATTTAACCCAAGAACTTGGAAAACCAGTCATGCTATAATCACTGCACTCAAGAGGGAGGCAGAGAAACAGGAGTCCAAGATTACTTTAATTTTGTAACACAGTCGCAATTCAGGTATTATTGTACAAAAGAAATATACCTGACAAATAGCCAAAGTCTGCTTTCCAGAAATGGGAGAGGTTTGAGATGGTTTTGATCAGAGGTATCACTAATGAAAGATTACATCAGTTAAAAGATTAATAGTGTGCAAAGTGAAGAATTGCCTTTTATCTACTTCTTCCTGCCTCCCCATTAATGCAGGTGATAACTGACGTGGACAAAAACAAGAAAAGGCACAGGAGAGATGACACCCTTAATCTTTGTCCTTAAACAATCTGACTTGTTTGAGTGACTCTTCTCATGTGAATACACTAAAATATGGATATTCTGCAACAGGTATTTCTTATCACTAGTTATGCATAGTAAATATTGAGAGATACAGAAAACTCATAGTATAAGAATATCCCTTTCTGGAAAAATTCAGAATCATAATACAAATAGCTAAATAGTCTTTTAATTAAAAAAAAAAAAACCTGGAGCCAGAAATTGGGATAAATACTGAAAGATCAGAGAGACAAGATAAAAAGCCACCTCTTACCTCAAGGACTTCTGAGCCTGAGAAGCTTTCCTCAGCCATGAGACTTTAGTTCCAATCTCCTCACAACTACATACCTTTCTCTACCTACCCATATCATTTTCTGTCTCAACTTTCCCGGTGCTGGGATTAAAGGTGTGTGACACCACTGCCTGGCTCTGCTTCTCTCCTAGACTGAGTCAATCTCATGTAGTCCAGGGTGGCTTTGAACTCACAGAGATCTAGACAGATCTCTGCCTCCCAAGTGCTGGAATTAAAGGTGTGTGCACTACTGCCTGGCTTCTGTGTTTAATCTAGTGGTTTGTTCTGTTCTCTGATCTTCAGACAAATTTATTAGGCCACACAATATGTTACCACACAGAATTCATAAACCCATATTTTGTAAAAGAGGAACATTGTGATCAGCTTCAGAAAATTAACCATTCTGATATAAATTCACTCTTGTTCTTCATTTTTCAATTGATTCCCATTCCATTTCGATGTTCAGGAAAACAACTGACTTTATCATGAGATGAAGTATGATTTTCACGTTTTCTCTTTGATCTAGTTAGCCTGATGTCTCAAATGGAACAACCCCTTAATTTAGAGCCTTGCTGCATCTGCTTACGCTGCACTCTTTGACCAACACCCTGGGACACTTGCACAGTATAAGACAGTATTGCCACAAATACTTATGGGGACATACTGGCATGTCAGCAGGGGTGTAACTGGGTCTGAAGACATGCAAATCACCAGAACCCTTGGCCTTTTAGGGCAGAAGACAATAAAGGAAACAGATAATAAAGGAGAAAAAAGCAGCCAGCCAACAAAGACAACTCAAGAATCAACACCTATACCTATAATCATCCCAAACCCAGATGTGTAAACACCTGTGTAAAAATATATTCAACAGCAGAAAGGGCAATGTGGTACCACCAGAACCCATTGACCCTCAAACAGCAAGACCTGAATATTCCAACACAACTGAAGCACAAGAAAATGACCTTAAAAACAACTTTAGGAAAATGATAGATGCCTTAAACTGGAAATAAAAAATTTCCTTAAAGAAATCCAGGAAAAGACAAACAAACATTGGAAGATATTAATAAATCCCTTAAAGAGAGACACACAAAGAAACAAACAAAATCATTGAAACAGGTCAAGTAAATGGTTCAAGGCTTGAAAACTGAAACAGAAGCAAAAAAGAAAACACAAACTGAAGCGATTCTGGAAATGAAAAATCTGAGTGAGTATCTTCAACAAATGTTGCTGGGCTGTAGCATGAATCTTAAAAAGTCTTATTAATAAAATCAAACCTGATGCCAGGTATTGGGGTGAATGCTGGAAGATTAGAGAGACAGAACAAGCCACAGCTTCCTCACCTCACCATTTCCTCAACTGATCCTGTTTCCTCAGACTGGAAGCTTCCGTATCCTCATCCCAATGGATCTCAGCTGAACTACTCCTCAAAAACCTAAAAGCTTAACCAGGCTATAGTTCCTCATCCTCATGCCTTAAATACCTTTCTGCCTCCTGACATTACTGCCTGGGATTAAAGGCGTGAGTCACCATGTTTGGCTGTTTCTAGTGTGGCCTTGAACTCACATAGATCCAGGAGGATCTCTGTCTCTGGAATGCTAGGATTAAAGGCGTGTGCTACCACTGCCTAACCTCTATGTTTAATATTGTGGCTGTTCTGTTTTCTGACCCCAGATAAGTTTATTAGAGTGCACAATATTTTGGGGAACACAATACCACCACACTGGACTAACTGGATGTCTTCCTATAGAAAATGCAAATAAATCCATATCTATCAGCCCACACAAATCCCAAGCCCAAGCAGATTAAAGATCTCAACATAAAACCAGATACACTGAACTTCATAGAAGAGAAAGTGGGGAGTACCCTGAATGCATTGGCACAGGACTCAACTTCCTGAGCCAATAGCACAGCCACTAAGATCAATAATTAATAATTGTAACCTCATGAAACTGAAAAGCTAAAGATACCACCAATAGAACAAAACAGCAGCCTATAGACTGGGAAACGATTTTCACCAACTCCATATCTGGCATGGGCCAATATCTAAAATACATAAAGAATGCAAGAAACTAGATATCAAAAACTCAAATAATCCAATTTTAAAAAACAGAAATCTAAACAGAATTTTCAGGAGAAGAAACTCAAATGGTCAAGAAACACTTAAAGAAATATTCAACATCCTTAGCCATCAGGGATATGTAAATCAAAATGAATCTGAGATTCCAACTTGCACCTGTCAGAATGGCCAAGATCAAAAATAAACAGCCCATGCTGGTGAGAATGTGGAGCAGGAGAACACTCCTCCAGTGCTGGTGGGAATGACAACTTGTACAGCCACTTTGGAAATCAATATGGAGGTATCTCAGAAAAATAGTAAAGGATATGCCTCAAGACCCAGCCATACCATTCCTGTGCAAAAACCCAAAGGATGCTCCATCCTATCACAAGCATACTTGCTTTACTATGTTTATAGAAGCTTTATTCATAATAGCCAGAAAGTGGAAAGAATCTAAATGTCTTTCAACTGAATAATGCATAAAGAAAACCTGGTACATTTACACAATAGAGTATTACTCATCTGTTAAAAACAATATCTTGGTGGGGGCATTGAGGGGGAGTGTATTGAAGGAGACTACTAGAAAGGGAGGCCATTTCAGGGTCAGGTAAAAACCTGGCACAGAGAAATCCCCCAGGAATCTACAAGGATGACTCTTAGAAATAGCAGATATGTAGCCTGAACTGGCCATATCCTATGACCAGTCAAGACTTCAAGTAGAAGGTGTGAGAAACCAACCAGTCACATAACCCTCAACCTACAGTCTATCATGCCTATGGGATGTGCTGGGGTAGAGATTAATGGAGCAGCCAAACAATGACTGCTCTAGCCTAAAACTCATGCCAGGAAAGTAAGTAAGACACTGCTAGGAGAACCAAACCCACAGGCTAGATGACCCAGAGGTTAAAAATCAAACATGACTGGAGGAAAAAGATGTCAATGTAATGATGCTTAATAGCATTCTACTATACTCATCGATTGGTGCCTAACCCAGTTGTCATTAGAGGGGTGTCATTCACCAACTGATGGAAACAGATGCCGACTCACAGCCAAATGTAAGGAGTTCAGGTGATCCTTCAGAAGGTGGGGGCAGGAATTGGAGTAGCAAGAAGGTCAAGGACACCACAAGAATACTCTCAAGCTGCCCCCACCAATAGTCCCTCTATGCTTTCCCAGATTATGTGGTTACTCCATGACATATATACACATTGAGGATTTGGTTTTAGAAACCACAGATTTGAAAGAATATGTAGTACTGAGTCCACAATACCTCACTCAATATAATCTTCTCAAAAGTCCATCTGTCTCCCTTCAAATTTCTTATTTTTTATTTGTAACTGAATAGTGTTCCATTGTATATATGTACCACATTTTCATTATCCACTTTTCTATTGAAGGACATTTACATTTGTTCTATGTCTTACCTGTTGCAAATATGTAATCAATGAGCATTATTGAGCATGTACCTGTAGAAATGGATGTCATGTTCTTCTAGTTTATGTCAAGGATAGATATACCTGTATCATATGGTAGATTTATTTTATGGGAGGACCTTTTAGACTAATTTCCCGAGTGGCTGCACCGATTTGCCTTCTCATCAACCGTGAATGATGACTCCTCTTTCTCCATGACCTCACCAGTATTTGTTGTCAGTTGTTCTGTTGTTCTTAGCCATTTTGACTGGAGCAAAATATTTAAGGAAGTCGATCCATTTGGGATGATAATGCTTCCCATAAAAACCACTAAGTAACAAAACCTCCAGTTCTAATTCAGTAAAACCTTCATTCAAATGGTTGGTCAAGGTATGTTACTATGAAACAATACAGATTACCAACATAGTCCTTAGCTTGCTCCCCAGGGGTTGAGGTAGGACCGTGCTGTTGAAGACACCACATACATTAGACAAAGGACTCAGATGAGCCTAACTGGATCTGTTCTGAAAGTCCCTCCCTTCCTGTGGTCTAGCTTTCATGGCTTCAGAAAATAATATGCAAGTTGCTAAGGGAGGGAAGCAATTAAACAGTCCTTCCCACCTGTGATACCTATGAACCATGACAATTACATTAAGATTAATAATGTAATATACATTAAGATTATATATTATATATATTAATAATTAATATACATAAAGATTCAATAAGTGGCACTCACATAGAGTAGACAACCAACAGTTATCTAACTGGACTTCAGGCTCACTCAACAGGAAAGGAATCATGCCTGGTACAGGAAACCTAGCCGTCATCCTGAACTAGTGCTGTCATAAAAAATAATCCAATTTTTATAGACTCAGCATAATCCCTTAACACATTTAAAATATTTTCATTATTCCCACAGATAAGCAGAGCTACCAGCACAGATAAGCCACCCCTCATCAAAGAAACTTCTTTTTACAGAAAATGGAGATCATCACAGAAAAACACAACTGGATGAAGTGCAGAGATCAGTAGGTCCTAGGAATCTCAACCCCAACAGACACAGCTCCAGCACCCATAGTTGGGGAACTTTGCAGAAGACAGGGTAGAAAATCAGGAGGTCTTTCATAGAAATGACTACATAAACAGGACTGTTCAGGTTAACATGAAAGTAGGATGATACCATGGAATCCCACTTCTAGGCAAAAAACAACTGCTGGTCTCTTTCAGAGAGGAACTCTCTTATTGACTGTCCAACACAGAATAATCAGTCTTAAAACCATTTGCACACACACAACAAAAATTACACAGCAGGCTGATTTATAGTATTTGTGTATAAATATACAAATGTGTGTGTGTGTGTGTGTGTGTGTGTGTGTGTGTGTGTGTAACAATAATAATAAAAAAGAGGCTATCAATTTGGGAGTGGAGGGGAATAGAGGAGGGTTTCCAGTGGGGTGACTGGGAGGGGCTGAAGGGAAGGAGGGGAGGGGAGAGTGATCCAATTCTATTTCAAATTGTTTTAAGTTAAATAAGAAGAAAGAAAAAAATACATATGTGCCATCACAGGTCAAGAGATAGGGCTCACTAGAGTCTAATTAATCCTTAAAAGAAAGGTTACTAGACTTTTTAAACTTTGCTTGTGAGCTTGTGAGGTGGCACAGTGGATAAGAATACTGACCACTTAGACTGAAAAGCTGCGTTAAATTGCCAGAACCTATATTATCAAAGGAAAGTGCCTACTTCTGCAAACACTGTAGTGCAAAATTACACCACACACACACACACACACACACACACACACACACACACACACACATTAATATATAAACACCAACACTTATATCAGTGGCCATTATTTCTGGAGTTTTCTGTATATTCTTTCATTTTCATCTGCTTTGAAGTCACAGGGCTTCTTTTATGCCAATGAGTCTATAGCCATGAAATGATGTCTCAAAGATCAAAATATTTAATCAACAATTCAAGAAATTATATACTTCCCTTTGTAACTCTGATGTTTGTGATGGCTAAGCCATAATACTGTTTTTTTTTTCCCTTCTTTTGCTTGTTAACATGGGCTTGTGAAAAAGGAAGAAAAACAGTTGTTATTTAAAACACCTAGAGTTAAAAAGGGGAAAATCTTGTAAGTGATGATACCAAGACATAAAGCTATCTCTTACGAAGTAGACTGTGAAATTTGATGGAGAGAAAATGTTTTCAGCTTTTATAAATTGTGCCTTATCTTTCTTCCCATCACTCATTTTTCATTCTTCAAAATAGACCCATTTCTAGGATATTTTCTTCTCCAATTTGACAGAAATCCTAACTTGGTAGGAAGGACTCTCTGGGCATATATAACAGATAGGATCCAGGAAGAAACGCCAGCAAGAGAATTAGTACAACCGGCAATCAGGGAGCAAACCACAGATGCACTTAGGAGAGTAAGCAGTCAGAGCATACATCATTCCACAGTCTGTTAGTGTTCAAAGCTATAAACCATGTTAACAACGTGTTGAATAAAATATGTTACATCTTTCTATCTTGATAAATTTACTTTCAGAAGGGCAAAATGTGTAAAGTTGTTTTCTATACGACTTAAATTTGGAAAACCATCAAATTTGAATGCATCTATTTTGCACATTTCTCGGTTTTGAGATGAATTGGCTATGTTTAGATGAGTAATATGGATATGCATAATTCATGAAAGTTATATATTTGTTTTATAAAATTTATTTTTATTGATTTCAATTCTACAAATCATTCATTATAGTGCTATAATCAAGGCTGCCACATAACTTGTGTTATAGTGAAGGGTCAGCATATTTGGGGATACAACAATCATTTCTAAACAGCCCTGGAGCTAAGAAATGTTTATAGATAGTTTAAATGATTGAAAATAATAAAAAGTGACATTTTCTGGCTTATAAATTTGCATGATATTTAAATTTAAGTATGCATAAATTAAACTTCACTGGGAGACGGCTGTGCCTGTTCTCTAAGTATTGTCCATGGCTGTTGTCCTATCAGCAACAGAATTTAACATTTGAAGTACATATCTCTGTGGCTACAATCCTAAAATAGTTACCATCTGTACTTTATAGAAAACTTTGTTCTTTTGAGTTAAAAGATCCAAACATAAAGAGTTAAAATATGGTTATATTTTTAAAATAAGCACATTTAGGTTTTTAGAAAATTGTAAAGGAATGAAAGTGTAGAAAAGTTTAATGACTGTGTCTTAAAATGATTTTAGAATGGGGTCTAAAAAGCCAGTTCTTATACCCCAGATAAGTTCTGGTCCCATTGCCAGGGGACCCACAAACACATCAAGCCATGCAACTTTCATCCACATTCAGAGGCCTAATTCAGTCCCACGCAGGCTCCCCAGCTGTCAATCCAGAGTTCATGAGCTCCCATTAGCTTGGGTCAGCTGTTTCTGTAGTTTTTCCCATCATGATTCTGACCCCCCTTGCTCTTACAACTCTTTCTCCCACTCTTCAACTGAACTTTAGGAGCTTGGCCAAGTGCTTGTCTTTGGGTCTCTGCATCTGCTTCCATCAGTTACTGGATGTAGGTTCTATAATGACAATTAGGGTAGACACCAATCTGAGTGCAAGGGAAGGTTAGTTCAAGCACCCTCTCCACCATTGCCATGAGTCTTTTGGTTTGGTTGGTTGGTTGGTTTCATTTTTTTTTTGGTTTTTTTGAGACAGGGTTTCTCTGTGTAGCTTTAGAGCCTTTCATGGAACTCACTCTGTAGCCAAGGCTGGCCTCGAACTAACAGAGACCCGCCTGCCTCTGCCTCCCGAGTGCTGGGATTAAAGGTGTGAGCCACCACCGCCTGGCTCCATTGATATGAGTCTTAGCTGGGGACAATCTGGTGCAATGCCCTACTCAGCCTTGATGCAGGGGGGAGGGGCTAGGTCTGTCCTCAACATGATGTGACAGCCTGTGCTGACTAGCCAAGGGAGGCCTTACCCTCTATGAGGAAGGGATAGGGGTGGAATGGAGGTAGGTGGGGGACAACAAGAGAAGAGGAGGGTGGGGGAACAAGGGTTGGTATGTAAAAAGAAGAAATTATTTTAGTAAAAAATTATATTAAAAAAAGAAAAAAATGATTTTTGATATAACAAAATGTTTTGAATAAAATCAAATGGTAAAAGAATTGTTGTAATTGTGTCAAATTCAATATCCAGAATTTTAATTTTGTGCACTTTACTTTTTAAAAAGATGACTGTTATAATAAAAATTCCATTAATGTGACAATCTACATTAAATATACAGTTCTAATATTTAATCCTACCTCATTGCCAAATTAATAATTTTTTTATTCAAATTATGATTGAACCTACATAAAAATAATACAAAATTAGATTCCTCATCAGTCAACAGCAACCATGCTCAATTGTTCAGAGACTACTAACTTTGACCTAGTCAACAGGACCTCTGAGAAAAGCTAGTACATGGAACTAGAAAATAGTTGCCTCTTACAGAAAAATCTGCTGCTTCCTATTGTAAAGATTTATAATTTGAGAGGGTAAATAATTTTCCATTGTCTCTATAAACATGTCATACCCCACAGCACAAACACTGGCAGTGCTACTCAGTTATGATTTATAAGGACAGAGGACAACCTTGGTTTCGTACAGTGTTAGGACTTACAGCAAAACTGCTGGAAATGGGGGCATGTTCCCAAAGTTACATATGAATGTGTCTTTGCTCTGTTCGATTTCAGGGTGTCATTCTCATTTTTCTTTTGTCTAGGAATGTAAGCTCCTTAAATGTTAGGGTAAGAGGAATTTCAAAACCAAACTTCTGTTTTCTACCAGCCTGTGGGGTATAACTGACAATCGTGTTCTCACTCATGTTGTATCCCCAAACATTTCTAATCTTATCAATCCTACATGCTGGGAAGCTTTGATTGGAATTCTGGCAACTGAAGACTTTTCTTTTGATTCTGGTAGAAGCACAGTTTCTGTTTCCTTATGGAACCTGGCCAGTAAAAGTGGCTTCTTCCAATCCTAAGAAAGATTATAAAATCCTACTGATACTCCAATCTTACTTACTATGTGTTATTCCCTGGAAATGACTGTAGACTGCTGGATCTGAAATGAAGGCTACATAAAAATGAAGGGAATGTGAAGTATGCAGTGGATAAGTCTCAGTTCCACTTTTGCTTTTCAACCTTAGGAGTCCTTTCATTTTGTACAGAGTTATACTTGGTTAAAATTGTATGTTTGGCTTCCACAAAGAAAAGAATTTCAGGACTAGTCAATATTGAATTCGTTACTTTTATACATGTATAAAATACATTCTTATTTCTCTCTCAACTTCCAGTGTCTCCCTCCTACCATATGTCCTATCAAAATGTCATTTTCTTATATTCATATGCATTTGTTTGTTTGCTTCTATACAGTTATATAAAGAAATAGGTAGTTTTAAAAATAAAGTCTTTAAAGAGACAGAAAAAGTAGTATAAAAAATAAGCCACATAAAGATGGATATTACACAGACAATCTGGATTGTGTTGTCTTTGGGATTTTTAACTGAAGAGAGATATTTGATTGTAAAGACAACAGTTAAACCAATATGTATATTTTAAACATACCTTGACTTCAAAATTTAGATGTAAGGATATGTTGCTTTGGAAAGGAGGCTCTGCTTTTGTTTCCACAGAAAGCCAGAGACTATGGAGTTTTTCCAGATTAAGATACATCAGGTTTGACCAGCCAAGACTCCCTAAAAGGTCTCCGATGACACCATGGCCCAGATGATCCAACATCCAGAACGGTTTCAAGGCAACTGGCTCAGATGATACACCCTCACAGACTACTCCATAATCCTAAAAATTTCTTTGTGTTCCCATTAGATACAGTGCCCCCCTCCAGCAGGAAGTAGTAAAAGAAACTATGCCCAAATTCCCAAATATACCAAGCTGGCTTTGGAGATGAAATTGGCTCACTCTTTCTCTAAACCCAAGCATATTCCTAAAATAAAAGGTTAAGAGATTCTTTTGTCCCATATCAGATTGGCCCTCTGGTGTGGGACAAAAACAAAACAAAACAAAACATTTTTATTTAAAACAGGTTGATTATAAATACAATCTCCTTCTAAAGAACAAAAGGGGACAGTATAGATAATGATAAAAGGGTAGATTATTGAATCTACTTTTAAAGAGCAAATTGTTTAAAATGTTTTACATTGCTATGGATTTTAGTTTATTGATACAAGTTTAATCTTAATTTTGTTATATTGTATATATATTTCTATTCTCGTTTGAGGTATTATGTTTATGTAACTCATTTAAATTGTAATGGATAATTTAAAAATACAGATTAATAATTAGTCTTCTATGATAGTCAAACTTATAGTCATGTTAAGTTTTCTATATATACATAGATATATTTCAGATAGATAGGTAATCTTCAAACACTTCAAAGACCTACAGAATATGGCATTTAAAATGTATTAAAAATTTAGACTTTCTGGACAGTGAGACATGTCTGCTCTTGGCAGCACCGATTTACTTCAGAGAGGAGAATGGGCATCAAAGACACTCTATATGGAGTTTATCTTCTTCTTGACAAAAATATTCATTTGGGCAAGAAACTGCTCTTGCCTGGACTGTTTGATCAACTGGACATACAGGACCCATAGGAAGGTGACCACTAAACTTTGCTTAACAAAATGGTCCTTCAGATTCCTGCTTCGCAGAGAAAACTGCCAGACATTCTACAGGACACAGAAAAAAGTGAATGAGAGAATCTAAGCCTATGGGCTAAAGACAGATGCCCCAACTTTACAAAAAAACATTAGGTGACTGTCCAGGCTGCCAGCTGTCTCTATCCACTCTTGCAAGACTCTCAAAAGTTGCTTGCGTCCTTCTCCCATTTCTCAGGTAATATTACATCCTTTTGAGGTCTTTGATGTAGTTAAAGACTAGTTATAATTTCCTCAGTTATGATAAAAGATAAGTTTAGTATAGGCAGGACTAACAGAGAGGAGATAGGAAAGGACAGGAAGACAGAGAGGGGAGATACCAGCTGCCATCCAGGGAGCATCATGTAGAGGCAACAGGTAAAGCCACAGAACGCGTGGTGACATATAGATTAACAGAAATGGGCTTAGTATAATAGTAAGAGCTAGACAATGGTAGGCCTGAGCTAATGGCTGAACAGTTTAAATAATATAAGAGTCAGTGTGTTTATTTTATAAGTGGGCTCCAGGACTGGCAGGGCTTGGCGGGAGCTGGAGAGAAAGTCTCCAGCTACATGCTTGTTTGTTTGTTTGTTTGTTTGTTTTAGGAATCAGCGAGTTTAACCAAGTCCATGTGTGACCATCTGTGGAAATCTCCATTGGAGTATGGGGTGCTCACAATTTGTCACATAGCTTAAGACAGTGGCTCATCATTTCCCATCAACTATCATTGGCCACTAGATCAGTAAAGGAGAAGGACTAGTTCCCTTGAGCCCTTCCCTACCTATGGGAAGAGACAGGACAATTCTTATAAATGCTGAATTGTAGTCAAGGGGAGTTGCACTGAGTTCGTGACTGGGATGGCTGCATCATGTCCAGAAGATGGTGTTCAGTAGCCTGTCTCGCTGTCTTCTACCTTTTACTTTCTGTCCCCTTCTTCCACAATGTTCCCCGAGCTTTAGAATGGGTGCATATAAATGTCTTCTTTAGAGCTGAGCATGCAGTCATTACTTATTTGATAATACTCAATACCTTGGGTAATCATGCGTTCTAAACTCAAAGCATTTCACATCAAAGGAGGCTTCTTTGGTTAAGGTTGAGAGTAGGATTTATCTATGCTAGGGACATAAACGCTTGAAAGATAGTTTGGTACTATGCCAATTTAGTTAAACAACATTAGAAGGTTACACTGTTTGGGCCTATTGTTTCTCTAGCCATTGGGTTACTGAAAGTTACTGAACAAGAAGTTGATTCCCTCCTATGGAACAAACCACAAGTACAATTAATGAGTGGCTGGTTATGCCCATAATAGCTGGACAACTTTTGCAATTGGCCACATTCTGCAAAGTAGGTTAGTATTGTAGTTTTTGATGGTGATTTTCAGCATATAAGAGACGAGAAGAAAATTGGTACCATAAGAAAGACAGGCACACAGAATACCCTAAGTATGGACCCCTCAAACAGAGAGTCAGAATTCAATGTCTTTACAATATTCATATATAGTATTTTGGTGAGATTTGTTCAATGAGCTGTATGGATGTTATCTTTGGCAATGGGGTTGGTCTTCCTGTCAGTTTTCAGGAAGTGACCTGTCCTGGCATCAGCCTGGGTTGTTTAGGGATCTCCACAGGAACCTCTTGGCCAACAATTCAATCAAATGAAAACCAGTCCCACCACTGGAAGTCTGAACTGGCTACAAAAGATGGTCAGTTCAGATTTGATATCCTCCATTAAGAGGAGTTATAACTAAGTATTAATACTATGAGTATTCCCCATAGATTCCAGGAAGTTTCCACTGCACTCAGTTTCTACTCTCCCAATACTTTCCAATTTTGGCTGTGTTTCCCACCATTCTCTCTCTGTCTATCCTTCTACCACCTGATCCCTACATCTCCCATCCCCATCTACTCCCAGTCCACCCCAACATTTATACAAATTCCCCTTCCAATGGAAGGACATGTGCCCCCACACACACACAAGAATTCTCTTTACCTAACCTTTCTGGGTCTATGGAGTGTATCATAATTATCATTTACATAACAGCTAATATCCACTTATAATTGAGTAGACACAAAATTTGTCTTTCTGGCTGTGGGTTACCTCAGTGAAGATGATTTTTTTGTTCCATCCATTTGCCTGTGAACTTCATGGTGTCTTATTTGTAAAAGCTAAGTAATACTCCATCGTGTGAATGTACTATATTTTATTTATCCATTATTAAGTTGATTACATCTAGATTGTTTCCACTTGCTGATTATTATGAATAAAACCACAATAAACATACTTGAGCAAGTATCCTTCTGGTAGGATGGAGACTCCTTTGAGTATATGTTCAAGAGTGGTAGAGTTGGACCTTGAGGTAAATCAATTCAATTTTCTGAGGAACAACAATATTAATTTCCAAAGTGTGTGTACAAGTTTGCACCACCACCACCAATGAAGCAGAGTTCCCCTTGCTCCACATTCTTGCCATCATGAGCTGTCACTTGTGTTTTTGATCTTAGCCACCCTGAAAGATGTAAGATGTAATGTAAAATTAGTTTTGATTTTCATTTCCCTGATGGTTAAATGCTGTGGGACGTTCTGTATGTCAAATGTGTTGCTCTGATTGGTTAATAAATAAAACACCGATTGGCCAGTAGTCAGGCAGGAAGTATAGGCAGGACAAGCAGAGAAGAGAATTCTGGGAAGTAGAAGGCTGAGGTAGAAAGACACTGCCAGCCACCACCATGACAAGGAAGATGTAAGGTACCAGTAAGCCACAAGCCATGTGGCAAAGTATAGACTAATAGAAATGGGTTAATTTAAGATAAAAGAACTAGATAGTAAGAAGTCTGAGCCATTAGGCCAAACAGTTTATCTGAGTGATTATTTTATAAGTGGGCTGTCAGACTGCTGGCCTTAGTGGGAACTAGAGAGAAAACTCTAGCTACAGTTAAAGATATTGACCATTTTCTTAATGGTTTCTCAATCATTTGAGACCCCTCTATTGAGAATTTTCTGTCTAGATCTGTACTCTGTTTTTAATTGTATTATTTGTTTTGTTGATGTCTAGTTTCTTGAGTTCTTTGTGTATTTTGGATATTACAACTCTATGGACTATGGAGTTGTAAAAAATCATTTTGTAGACTGACATTGTGTCTGACTGACAGTGTCCTTTGCCTTACTTAAGCTTTTCAGTTTCATGAGGACCCATTCACTAATTGTTATTCTTAGTGCCTGAGCTATTGGTTTTCTCTTCAAGAAGTTGTTTCAATCTGTTCAAGGCTATTCCCCACTTTCTCTTCTATCAGGTTCAGTGTTTCTAGTTTTATCTTGAGGTCTTCAATCCACTTGGACTCGAGCTTTGTGGAGGGGAAAAATATGAGTGCCTTTGCATTCTTCTTCATGCAGACATCTAGTTTGATGAAACTGCTTTCCTTTTTCCATTGTGTATTCCTGAATTCTTTGTCAGAAATCAGTTGTTCATAATTGTGCAAATTTATGTCTGGGCCTTCTATTTGATTCCATTGATCACCATATTTTATTTATGCCCAAACCATGCAGTTTTTATTTCTATAGCCCTATAGTACAACTTGAAATGATGGATGGTAATACCTCTAGCAGTGCTGTTATTGTTCAGTATTGCTTTAGCTATTCTGGAGTTTTTGTTTTTCCTTATCAACTTGAGAATTGTCCTTTTAAGTCTGATAAGAATTGTATTTAAATTTTGATAGAGATTGCATTGACTCTGTAGATTGCTTTTGGTAAAATGGCCATTTTTACTATGTTAACCATATCAATCCATGAGCATTAGACATACTTCTATTTTCTGAAATATTCTTCAATTTCTTTCTTCAAAGACTTGAAGTTTTTATCATACTGGTCTTCACTTGGTTGGTTAGAGTTACTCCAAGTTATTTTATACTATTTGAAGTTATTATTAAAGGTATTGTTTCCTTGATTTATTTCTCAGTCCCTTTGTCATTTGTACATACAAGGGCTACTGATATTTTTTTTTAATTAATCTTGTATCCAGCCACTTTGCTGAGCTAAAAGTGTTTATCAGATTTAGGACTTCCCTATTGGAATTTTAGGGTTACTTATGTAAACTATCATATCATCTGCAAATAAGGATACTTTGACTTCTTCCTTTCCAATTTGCATCTCCTTGATCTCCTTCAGTTGTCTTATTGCTCTAGCTAGAACTTTCAAGTACTATATTGAATGGATATGGAGAGAGTAGGCAGCCTTGTCTTGTTCCTGATTTTAGTGGAGTTGCTTTGAGTTTCTCTCCATTCAATTTGATTTTGGCTACAGGCCTGCTGTAAATTGCCTTTATTATGTTTGGGTATGTCCCTTGTATCCATAATCTCTCCAAGACTGTTATCACGAGAGGTTATTGTGTTTTGTCAAAGGTTTTTTCCACATCTAATGAGATGATCATGCATTTTCTTTCTTTTTTCTTTCATTTAATTTATGTGGTTAATTACATTTACTGATTTTTCTATATTCAACTATCCCTCCATCTCTGGGATGAAGCCTACTTGATCAAAATGGATGATATTTTGAATGTGTTCTTGGGTTCTGTTTGCAAGTATTTTATTGAATATTTCTACATCTCTGTTCATAAGGGAAATTGGTCTGTAATTCTCTGTATTTGTTGATTATTTTGTGTGAGTATCAGGTAACTGTGGCTTTATGAAATGAACTGGGCAATGTCTGTTCAGTTTCTATTTTGTGGAATAATTTGAGGAGTGTTGGGATTAACTATTGTTTGAAAGTCTGGTAGAATTCTGCACCAAAATATCTGTACCTGGCCTTTTCTGGTTTGGAGACTATAGACTACTTTTTTTCCATAGGGGTATTAGGTCTATTTAAATTTTTTATCTGATATTCATTTAACTTTGAAAAGTGGTAGCTATTGAGAAAATTATTCATTTTTTCATGCTTTCCAGTTTTGTGGAGTATAGGATTTTATATACATCTTTATGATTGGTTCTTTGGAATTCTTTATTGTCTTTTGTTATGCCACATTTTGTTTTGGATTTTTTAATGTGTATATTGTCTTTTATTTAGTTTGGATAAGAGTTTGACTACCTTTTACTTGTACTTCAGGTATGTTGCAATATTCAGTGCCTACTGTGGTAGTATTCCTGGGCTCAGGCAAAGAAATAATGCCCTGGTTGTTAATGACTGTGTTTTTATGCTGGCATCTAGGCCTCTGGGTTTGGGATGATTATTCATTTAGTTATTGATTTCTGTGTTCTCTTTTTGTTGGTGAGTGTTTTATTTCTTAGTTTCTCTTTTTTCATTTTTTTTTTCTGAACTCAGAGAATGTGTTGGCTCTGTGTTGCCTATTTTAATGACCAGATCAGTTGGTGTGTTTATGGCAAATGCTTGTTGGTTTTAGAGGCTGGGAGAAGGGGAGGTCAAGGGGAGATAGTCTGTGGGTCCCACAGGAGGTGTAGACAGAGAGGAGGGACAACTGCGGTAGGTGTTCTGCTGAAGTTCTAGAGGCAAGCCTGAGAATTGGGTTTGGGGTAACATAGAGAGTAGGGAAGGTCCACAAGCAGCCAGATTAATCTTATTGCAGGCAAGACTTGCTGGAGGCTGGAGGTATGGGAGGAAGGAAGAGTGGGGTATCTGTGGTTGGTATGTAAAATGAATAAAACATGGAGTTTCTCTAAAGCAACATATTTGGTAGGTTAGTAATAGAGAAAAGCAGGGTATGGGATTATGGTAAAAGTTGTTGAGTGATGTGAAAAAATGACAAGAGCTAGAAAATAATATCTGGGTAATTGAAAATATTTAAAAATTTAACATGGCCACATCACAAGTATCATTTTAGGAATGTGGTGTTGTTGAATATTGAATAAAATACCTGCAAGCAAGAAAATCAAAAATAATGCACAGAGAGATTTTCCCATACCATGTAAAGGATAGGTGAAAAGAGACTTCTAGAAAGTTAAAAATGCGGTACTGGAATAGTGACCAATTAAGTAAGTTTTTTGAAGTCTTATCAATATTAAGAGTTTTAAACATCAACATAGAAATCAGGGAGTCAATGATAAGTTTTAAGATAGGGGTATTAACTTTCTTATGTTTTACATGGTCATGTAAGTCTACCTAAGGAATAGTTTAAAACTCAATTTAATTATTATAGTATTTTAATTTTTAGAAGATTATACATAATAGAGTTCAGGTTTCAAAGTTTCAGAAAGGATTATAGTATTTTTCAGTTTAGTTAATTTTAACTAAGGTAACCTTGATATGTCTAGACAGCTTTAAAATATCTCTATGAATATTTGCATGAATCTAAGAATAATAGCTGCAGTTTAATACTGCAAATTAGCACGTATCTGTATCAT
The DNA here is from genome assembly GCF_949786415.1 of Peromyscus eremicus. NCBI lineage: Eukaryota > Metazoa > Chordata > Mammalia > Rodentia > Cricetidae > Peromyscus > Peromyscus eremicus. The sequence goes on along the minus strand of NC_081431.1, from coordinate 88,001,242 downwards.
TAAGAAAGTTTTGTAATGGGCCTGCACTCACTCATTCCTTTACATTTCACACATAGCACACAGTTCATTTGTATGCTAATTAAAATTCACTTGTTTTTCCCTTTGTAGGTTTATGCAATGTGATTTTGTATTGCATTTTAACCCTAGTAGGATATGGGAGCTATCCAATCTGTCAAACTAATTGTAATGCTAAAGTTCCAAAATGTAAGTAGTGTGTTGTATTTTGAAGTTTTCTATGACATGCCATTGTTCATGTTAGTTTTAACTTGCTTTGAGTACAATTGCTTCTTACTCTTTCAAGACCTTAATCTGACACCCAAGAGTTCAGAGCTAATCTGTGAACTTCTAAAGGATCAAACGGTCACATCTCTACATTATTCAAATACCTTTGTCCCTTCTTTTAATTTTCAACAGACACTATGCATTTTTCAAGACAAAAAGTATCTCCCTAGATAATTGCTCTGAAGCAAAAAACAAGAGCAAACACCTAAACAGCATATCTACAATTGCCATTACAGACTTAAGATGCAAAATACATTACTATTTCTCTAGAGTTTTACAGCCGTTGAATATTTCCCCTGCTATCTCCACACAGATAAAATTGAATCCTCAAGGCAAATTTTAGCAAATTTCACCTGGGAGTTACTGCAAAGTACCTGTTGTCCATAGTTGTGCAGAAAGAAACATTTCATCTTTTCATGTGAATCCTAGTCCCCAAGTCCCAAACTTAGTTCTTAAAACAAATGAACCAAATACAACATTAATGATTTTAAATTCTTACATCTATGTTTGTTAGTTTCTAATCCATCTTTCCATGTCTGTTTTCACAATAGTCTTATATTATCTAATTTTGTTATGTCCAGGGCCTTTGTTTATATTTCAGTTAACAGCAACAAATAATATTTTGAGGAGTGTTTTGAAGGCATTTATTTTGATACCTTTTCCAACCAAAACATTAATATCATTTTAAAAAGTATTTGGACATAGGAAGCACATGTTATGTTTTCTAATTGAAAAAACAATAAATTCCAGAAAGCAATTAATAAAACAAAATAACCATATCTAAGAATCTTTAATGAAAATGAGACTGTGTGGAATACTTTATCATTATAAAGACCATCAGCCCTGGGACAATCAGGGTATTTTGAAGTGATTTTTTTCAAGTATTTCTACAACTTGAAAAAACTGTATCTACACCAAGATGTGGTAGAGAAATATAAGGACATGAGGCAGGAGGGAAGAAGTCAACTGCTCAAGTATTGGTGAAAATGGACAGGGGATGATTGGTTTAGCAAATGCTGCCAAAGCCAATCTTGGTTAATGCTACAAATCCTTCCCAGAGAACTAAAAGGGTTCTGGACTTCAATTATGAATTTCTACATACACATAGCAAACATATTTTACCATTAATACTGACTTGTGAGCACCAACAACAGAAGGAATGGGGCTTGTGGCAGTTTTAATGAAAACAGCCCCTGAAGGATCGTAGGGCATGGCACTGTTGGGAAGTGTGGCCTTGTTGGAGGAAATGTGCCATTGGAGGTGGGTTTTGGCGTTCTAAATGCCAAGTCAGGCCCAGTGGCACTCTTACTTCCTATTGTCTGCCAATCTGGATGTAGAACTTTCAACTACCTCTCCAGCACCACATCTGCCTCTATGTCATACCGTGATGACAGTGGACTAAATCTCCTAACCTGTAAGCAAATCCCAACTAAGTGCCTTCCTTTATAAGAGTGGTTGTGCTCATGGTGTCTCTTCACAGTAATGTAAACTCTAATTAAAGACAGAAGATGGTACCAGGTACTGAAATATTGCTATGATAGGCTGGACTATGTTTTTGTTTGGAGGAATATGGAATACTTAGGGACTTTGAATTAAAAAAGTGACTGGGTAATTTAAGTGAGGCTTAATGGGCCATCCTAGTGGGAGCATGGAAGACAGTGGTATTGAGAATAATTTGAACTGTGGGGACCTGGCTCAAGCAGCTTCAGAGAAGATGAATTAGAATTAGAGATCAATCTTATGATGTCTTGGTGAAGAATATGGCTACTTTATGTCCTTGTCCAAATAATATGCCTACAGATAAATAGAAGTGTTATGAATTAACAGTCTTGGCAGAGGATATAGCCTAGTGTTAACTGTTTTGCTTGATTGTTAGTAGCTACACTTATGCAGATCTATAATGAAAAGGAGCAAGCTAAGACAGGAAAAATACAAAATATATGGTTTGAGGAGAAAACGGGTACTATAAAAAATAAACAAATTTAAGAAAAGCCTAATGCTACATGGAGTAAAGGGAGAGGTGATCTCAGAGCAAGAACCCACCCAGCTGAGCTTTCAGCATAAGGTGAGATGGAATTAAAGAAAGTTGAAGGGAAATTTTTAAAAAGATTTGGGCTAGGTATGGTGATGCATAACTTTAATGCAAGAATTCAGAAGGCAGAGACTGGACAGTTGAGTCTGAGGCCAATCTGGTCTACAGAAAAAATTCCAGGACAGCCTAGCTTAGGAAGTAAAGTAAAGTAAAAGAGAAAGCTGGTAAAAATGTAATTTAATGAAGGGGCCATGTTCCATCCCTAGTAAGCATCAGAACTTGCCAGCTTCAACCATGCAGTTCTGACTTTAGAGTCAAGGATAGAAGAAAGGAATTATGGGAATCTCACCCAATGGCTAAGGAAAGCCAATGAGGCCAGGTACGCAGCATGGATGGTCCTGCATGAAGGTCCAGAGAGGCCATTGCATGAAACTACAAAGGTGAAACCTGGATTCCATTGGAGACCCAAAGATATTGGCGATTCCAGAGTTGTGAGATACCTGCCAAGGAAAGCTGCTAAGAGGGAGTGGAACCAGCTCCAGACAGAGCATTATGTTACACTCAACAAAACTGAAAGTAGTTGGAGATCTGAAGAGTCTTTGACCTAAAGAATGGGAATGCTGAACTTGGAGTTTGACCTTCTGGTTTTCAGTATTGCTTTGGTCAAGTATTTCCTCACTATGTTCCCTTTCACAGCTTTTGCAATGGTAATATGTATCCTGTGCCATTATATGTTGGAATTATGTGATCTGCTTTTCCATTTTGATTTTATAGGAGATTATAGTTTAGAGATTGCCATGAGTCTCAGAAGAGACTTTTGACTTTAACAGGGTTAAGATTGATTGACAGATAATAAGGATTTTTTTAAATTTATACTGAATGTTTTTGTATTATGCTATGGCTACAAGCCTATGGAAGCCAGAGAATAGAAAGTGGTGCTTTGAATAAAAATGGCTCCCATAGGCTCATAGGGAGAGCACTATGGAAGTGTGGCCTTGTTGGAGGAAGTATGTCACTGGAAGCGGGCTTTGGGGTTTTAAATACCCAAGCCAGGCTTAGTGGCACACTATCTTCCTGCTGACTGCTGATCTGGATGTAGAATTCTTAGCTATCTCTTTAGCACCATGTCTGCCTGACTGCCGTGATGACAGTGGACTTAACCTCTGAATGTGTAAGCAAGCCCCAGTTAAATGGTTTCATTTACAATAGTTGCCATGGTCATGGTGTATCTTTATAGAACTAATTAAGACAAAGTTGTTTGTTTCAAATCAGTCCAGATCCTTGGGATCCATTGCAGATCTATTGAAATCTAACTTGAACATCTACCCACATAATGCTATAAACATTTCATATAATTTTCCTAAATGTTGAAATAATGGACCTTAAAATTAAAATAATTCCAGACCAAAGTACAGAAGCTGATTTAGGAGTTGTGGAGCAGCTTCTCTGGACAGTTGCAGGGATCGAGGCCAGAGAGAAAGCAAGCCACCACATCCACCATCACTGCAGAGCTCAGGTTGAGCCATTCTAGGTTAGGCTTCAGTAGTCAAGAGCCCACTTTTGCTTGGATGACCCTGACCACCAAATGGTCCCAAACTTATAAGTCTTCATTCTAGAAGATCTCAAGTGAGGATAGAAAACTTTGTCAACTCAAACCTATGGGAACATTAGGCACAGAAAACTAGAAACAGCCTTTCAGTAAACTACCTTCAAAAAAGTTACTGTTTCTTACTCTACTATAAACTATGCTAAGCAGTGATATAAAAATTAAGATTTCCACTTGAAAGTAATTTGAAAAATTCCTCAGAGAGAACATAGTCAGCCTCAGAGAAGTACAGAAATAAAACATATGAGATGATAGAAAATATATGCAAAGGATCATTTGAAGCCCAAGATCTCTAGGAGTTATGTCAAAGAATGATCACACAGTATGGCAATATGGCCTTAACATTACTAGCATTTTGATTAAGAAAAATACAATATTATATTTAATATTCATATACACATATAATGTGTTTTGGTAAAAACATCCCTAATTCTCTCTACACCAATTCTTCCTTTGCTCTCTCCAACACTTTAAGTTAATGCCTCCTGAATCTGTTATTGATGCCTATGTGTGTGAAGTGGTTTGAATGAGAATGGCCTCCATAGGATTATATATTTTAAAGCTTAGTCCCCAGTTGCTGAACTGTTTGGGAGGGATTAGGAGGTGTGGCTTTGTTGGAATATGTATGTCAGTGGGGGTGATCTTAGAGGTTTTAGGAGCCCATGCGAAGACCTGTGTGCCTCTACCTACTGTGTATGAATCAGAGTGTAGCTCTCAGCTACTTCTCCAACACCATGCCTGCCTGCATGCCACCATACTCTTCTCTGTGACAGTAAGTGACTAACTCTGAAGCTGTAAGCAAGCTCTGAGCAACAAAGAGGGTGTATTACCCTGTACCTACCGTCAATAAAATCCTGTACAAATCACTGTAAAGTGTTTTAATAAGAACACCGTCCATCTTTCAACAAAAACAAATGCTATTTGAAGCAGAACTTTAACTTTCCTCCATTTAATGAGTCACTATAAATTAACTCATCAAAGCCCAAATCGAATATGTCAATGTTACATTTCTAGTTGAGTAAGGAAAAGGAAATTTTGAGATTTTTGTCAGACCTTCCAATTACAGACAATGTGAAATTTATGTGCCTTGTATTTATTCTATAAAAATATTTGTATTTGTTATATAACTAACACTATAAAAACAAGTCATCATTTCTGATGTAGCAAGGAAATATTTATGAAATATTTTAGGCAGAGATGAAATAAAGGAAAATAAAAATGCATAATATCTTACAGTTGTATCATTAATGAATCCCGTGTGGTCCTAACCACAAATTAAGAATCAAAGGCAACTAAAGCATGTTGAGAGCAGGAGATATAGTCTCCCCTTGGAAAGAGCCCCACTACTATTTACCCAATGGTAAGCAGTCAGTCTCAAACTTAGAAACAGAATTAACACTGTTTGGATTTGGTAGGTTGTAGTTATATATTTAGAAATATATACTTTTTTAAAGAAAATGTTATAAATGTGAGAAATAGCAAGGAGGCTGCACCTGAGAGACTGAAGGGAGGAAAGAAAAAGGGGGATATGATATATAATTGTATTTTGATTTTAGAAAATTCTTATTTATAATATCTGTAAGAAATACATGACCAGTGTTCTTCAGAAGTAATTCTTCTGGTTGTTGTTTACAAAGAAATGGGAGAACAAACAAACCAGTGACTGAACATAATAAGCCAAAGCATCTGTTATGCTTACTGGGGATGTCTGCCTTGTTATCCACCAGAAACATGGGAAGAGGGAGAGAGAGAATGATGGATATTAACAATGTCTACCTAAAACATAAAAATTTAATTTAAAAGTCTAAGTTAACATTAAATACAATATATTTTTCACATATATTGTTCATCTTAATATTTAGTATATTTGAATAAACATGTAATTTTCATAAATTTATAAATTTTTTTTCTTCACTAAATTATCATGCAATAGTGTTCAGTCTCCATGAGTGTGTATGCTTTCTGTAGTTTATATTACTGTTCATATATTTTTTATTCCATTGTGGTCATATAGAATGCAGGTTATTATTTCAATTTATTAATATTTGTTGTCTTGCTTGTCCTAAGATATGGTTGATCTTGAAGAAAGTTCCACAGGCTGCTGAGAAGTCTACTTATTCTTTAATGTTTGAGTGGATACTTGTGTAGATGTCTGTTAAGTTCATTTGACTTATGATGTCAGCTCCAATAATCCTCTGTTCAGCTTTATGCAGATGACATTTGTATTGGTGATAGATTTCCAAAGGTCATTTGAACAAAATATTTCAAAAATAAATGTTCAAAGGATTTATTTTTATCATCTTTAATTAAGTCAATTTGTGTTTGTATGGGAGTGTGTATGAGTACAAGTGCCCATCAAGGCCAGAAGATCCCATTCCAATCCCTTGCAGCTAGATTTACAGGTATATGAAAGCTACTTGGTGTCCACACCAAGTATTCGACTTTGGTTGTCTTCAAAAGCAGTATATACTCAACTTTTGAGCCATTACTCCAGCCTTAAGAAATGATTTAAAAGCTATTATCACTACGTCTGACTGGACCAAGAGGAAAAATATTCCTTATTTCATAGGCTCAATATTTATAACTTTTTCTAAGAATAAAAATAAATAAAAATAATGATTATTGAAAGTCATTGTATATTTTGTGGATTTTGTATGCTAGTTAAACATAGTGCTTCTATTTCTTGGGTGAGAGGAAGGGTGGAGATCTATTTTTTATGTATCTTCTGGATTTCAAAATTTGATTACAAGAATTATCGGCCTTTTAGTCTTTATTAACCCTTTCTGAAAGGTTTCTCTATTCCTAGATAATTATACTTTTCTACGTATGGCATCATTAGTTTTTAGAAAGAGAGAAAATAATTAAGTATTAAAAATTAGTTCGCAGATCACATTAGTGGATGGCAGTCCTCTAGGGTGTCCTGTTAGAGTCTATTCAGTCAGCATTTACAAACGCAAATGAAACTTGGACTAGAAACTAAGTTTTAAAATCAAATGCAAAACTGAATGCATTCTTGCAAATGTGATTACTTCTATAAATCCAGCCAGTAATACAGAACTGACCATGTTTGGACTGCTTCTGCCAGTGCGTCTGAGTTTTCATGCTTACTGACGTTAATCCTTAAATAATATTTCTAACTGAGATCAAATTATCTATTGTCCTATTTATAATAAAAATGAATATTAATTTTTAAGAACATTAATATATGATTACGTATTGAATGATAAATGACGCCCACTGTCTCAGGCATTTGATTCCTTAGTCCTCGGTTGGTGGCCCTGTTTGAGTAGGTCAAAGAGAGAAATGAGGCCTTGCTGCAGGAAGTATATTACTAGGGACAGACTTTGAAATTCAAAGCCACAGGGCATTTTTAGTGTGGTCTCTCTGCCTCATGCTTGCAGTTGAGGAGGAGCACACTCAGCTTTCTACTCCTGGTGTCTGCTGCTATACCCAAATAAACTTTCTTTCATAAGTTGTTTTGGTCATGGTATTTTATCACAACAACAAAATGCACCTATTAGAGCATCTAAAGTAAAAGGTTGGTGCAACTGGCATTTGTAAGAATGCTACAAGTCAACGCATGTTTATTCTTCCAGGAAGACACATCTAGAGGAGACAGCTGACATGTGTACATTAAGAGAAAAAAAATTCTGACTATTCAAATGAGATGCAATGCCATCCTTTATCGTCCATATGCTTGAGAATAAAATTGTTTTCTTTAAAACTGGTACTATGGCCATCCAATTCTAAAGACTTCTCCCATTTTGAAATTTATGATCATAAATTCATTTTATTTAACCAAGAGTCATTTTATATTCATCCATTGCTGTTTGTAGAGAATACTGTCAGTATAACAGTGCCTTTCCAATTACTGCACATACAGAGCTTCTAGAAAAACTACAAAGAAGATGTTTATGTGAAAGCTAGTAAACTAGAATCACTCCAGCTAAAGTGTTCGTATTATTGAAGCCAAGCTGAACATCTGCTAAGATGATAATCAAACATCTTAGAATTTAACTGTTATAAATGTAAGTGATTTATATTAAAAGTTTATCTGGTAATCCACGGAAACTTTTGGGCTTCAAGTATAAAGGAATTTTGTCATGTGTTTTGCACTTCACCACTTTCCTCTCTCTCCTCTCTTCTTGTAGTGAAGTATGAGAGACGAATGACTTGATTCCCTCAAAGGCAAGGAACAGGCAGATATTTCTACCTGTTTTAGTCTTGACAGTATCACACTTGTATTTAATGCACTAGGATTACATTCATCCCCACTCCTGTCTCTAAGCTCTCACATCCCAACAACCACTTTCTTCTCCTCAATTGCATCCCCTCCTACCTGCATATCTCTCTGCTTCCCCCCCCCCGCACCCCAGACCCTATAAAAGCAACCACAGGTGCTGTGATTTTGTGTTGTCAAAGACCATATAATACCAAGGGCACAGGACCCCACTGTATTCTTTCCTTTTCTTCAGCTCTGATAGTCCTTCAAATTGTCTTCTGCAATGTTTCCTCTCAAAGGAAGGAGTGTCACAATTTTAGTTCAAAACAAAGTGTTCACTAGTAATTCAAAATACTTGCATTCATGCCCATGAGTCCCTTGCTATAGGTCTCCCATTTAAAATCATTTGTCTTGATTACTAAGATGTCAAGATATAAAACATCTTTCCTTAAAATAACTATTCCCAAATATGCCCCTTGTTTCAGAGTTAGTCTTACTCAATATAACCCACTTATTCTATTGAGGGTTTGGGTTTAGTCTGCTAATTCCATAATCCTGAATATTTGATAATCTTTAAACTTATCACTTTTAATTATAAAGGTACATGCTCAGAAAATAATGTACATGCAACTAATGTTGATGCATATGACTCTTCTATAGAAAAGATAAGACCTGATGAAAGAGATGTGAGAGCAATGAGAGGAAATTATATTAATATAGTAGACTCTTTTAGAACATTTCATGTAATAGTAAAACATTTGCAGCTGAGCAGTGGTGTTGCACGCCTTTAATCCCAGCACTCGTTAGGCAGAGCCAGGTGGAACTCTGTGAGTTCAAGACCAGCCTGGCCTACAGAGCACGATCCAGGACAGGCACCAAAACTACACAGAGAAACTCTGTCTTGGAAAAAAAAAAAACCCAAAAAAAATCCGTTTGCATATATATTTTAGTTATCATTGTTCAAATCTATAATGTACTAAACACCATTGAGTTGCTCAAGTCAAATATGTGAACACAGTGATATGTGAATCATATCTGAAAGATGCAAAAATATCAGATGATATTATTTAAATAACATTATTCAATGGAACTTAAGTTCCTACTTGAAGTATACAGTTAATAAAGCATAACAAATGTTTACATAAACGAATGGTTCAAAATCTTTCCTCCAAGTAGTGTCCCTTGCTTCTCTTGTATCTCAAGGTAAAACAAAAACAAACAAAACACTGAAAAGATCTCTGTTTCCTTGGGTTAGAAAATTTTCTAGATTTGAATATCAATGAATCCCAAGCAAGCTCTCTTTTGTAAGAATTGGCAGCTTCTAAGCTTCTGTGTACTAATTGTGTGAATATTTTTATATCAATACTGGAGTTTTCTTCTCATCACATAAGGAATTGAGGGCAGGCATACACAGACCTAAAATATTTATCTGTTATGAATAAAGTTACTATAAACATAACTGTATACATAGGTGGGGCCAAATATGTCATGTCTCTTAAGTAAGTAATAAGTTTACTTATCAATGGAACATTTTTTTCATTGTTTGACAGTCTCATACACTTACATAGTGGATTTTCATCCCCTCCCATTCCTCTCTTTCATCCCCCTCCACAAGAAACTGTTTCTTAAAATTTAAAAGACATCACCATTAATTATTTTTGTTTCTCTATACAGTTTCCAACTCTTTGGATTGTCCCTTTGGGGACAGGAAGCGCTCTCTCTCTCTATCTCTCTCTCTCTCTCTGTGTGTGTGTGTGTGTGTGTGTGTGTGTGTGTGTGTGTGTGCATTTCCAACAAAGTTCAGTGTCTGATTCTGCTCAGAACCCTAGGGCTGACTTTTCCCTGGATATGCCAGTGCAATTTGTCTATTGTGCATATGAAATAGTGGTAGGCAGGTTCTGTCCTAATAAAAAGTATTATTATTTGGGAAAATAAAAAGGATGAAAGGATGAAGGAGAGACATGCGATGATCATGAGGGATATGGGGAAATTACGTTAGTTGATGCAGACTATATGTGATATGTACAGAGAGACTTTAATCAGTTGAGCAAATGTTTCTCTAGATGTAAACACATCCTCTGCTTCATAATTAATATCTGAGCTCTCAAGCTCAGATAAATTCAAACCATAAAACCACAGAGAACAATAGAAGTAAAGGTCAGAATATTCCAGAGCACAAGAGAGGTAGAAATAAATTTAAGAATATTATGAGACTTTTTTTTTTTTTTGACACAGGGTTTCTCTGTATAGTTTTGGTGCCTATCCTGCATCTTTCTCTGTAGACCAGGCTGGCCATGAACTCACAGAGATCCACTTGGCTCTGCCTCCCGAGTGCTGGGATTAATGGCCTGTGCCACCACTGCCTGGCCAGACTTTTAATACTGAAAACTGAAAAGTAGATAATGTAAATTCCCCAAATGCTCTCAGCTATCTTTTCACAGCTATATATGCAATTCAACCACACAAACCACTCCTATGTACACAAACACTTGCACACTCTTTACGTCATTAAGATCAACAGAAAAAATTTCCTCAGTTATCTACAAGACAACAGAATATTCAGAGATGACAGAGAGAATAACAAACAGAAGAAAACATATCTTGCAATCTCGTATCTAAAACACCTTTTGTTCTGCCTGATTGAAGAGAGGGAAGAGAAACGAAGAGTTGTTTGCAACACCTTTATTCCCAAAGGTTGCACTAAATTACCACCTGGTTCATGCTTCTGCTTCTGTACTGCAAAGTTGAGTCTGGGTATTGCTGACTTAGCAGGTATAATTCAATCAATGAAACATTTCACAACAAGCACAGCATAGCAAGCCATGCCTGTTGACCTTGACCGCCTCCTCTGGATATGAAGCATCTGGCAATTTTGTACTTTAATATGGCCAAAGCTTTGTGCACAGCCCTAGGACTTCTCTCCTTCATGTTAAAAACTCCTTTAGCAAAATATTACTGACAAAGGAAATGGGGCATGAGGCCCAAATATATTGTGCTCTTTTAAATTGAGAGATTTAAGGTTGGTTTTTATTAAGCATCCAGCATGTTAAAGAGATATTTTCTGTCATAAGATCCCTTGTTTTTGTGATGGAAATAGAAACCTGGGTCTTATGAATAGTAAGAATGTGCTATACTTTTGAGCTATATCTCCAGCCAATCTGCCATAATCATTTTAGTGAAAAAGATTTTCCCAGAGAAAATCTCATTAGGCCTTTAGAACAATGTTTCTTCTTAAGAACAATGTTCTTAAAAAATGTCTGGAACAATATATATGCCATAATGTGTGTATTTTCAGAAAAAGATAAATAATTGTTGAATAAATCAAATACTCTATGCTCTTAACTTTGTAATTAATATTCACTGTAACAAATATCTAAATTGTTCCAGTATAATAAAAAAAACTATCCGGGCGGTGGTGGCGCACGCCTTTAATCCCAGCACTCGGGAGGCAGAGCCAGGCGGATCTCTGTGAGTTCGAGGCCAGCCTGGACTACCAAGTGAGTCCCAGGAAAGGCGCAAAGCTACACAGAGAAACCCTGTCTCGAAAAACCAAAAAAAAATAAATAAAAAAAATAAAAAAAACTTCCAAGTTTTTATAAAGACCTGATAAATCCAAGGACAACAGAAAGCCGATTGGCTGGCCCTCTTTCCATGTTTTCCCTGAACCACTCCGAGGAAATCCCCCAGAAATCTTTTCTCTTCCTGTCCTCTCTAGCAGACTTCCTCAGTCTTCCAAGAACTCTATGGCTAATCTTGGCCAGCCACTTGCTGACTCCGTCCTTTGGTTCAAGGTGTCTTTATTGGCACAGTAGAATGGCTGTATGAACAATTCTCCTATAATTCATGACACATGCAATAATATACAAAGTAAACTTCTTAAGTTTAGTAGTTTAGCTTTAATGTCCCACACTTCAGTGTTGGAGACATCAACAGTGACAGATATCATTTTCTAAACATCCAAATACCCTTTGGCAGATCTACGATCTCTAAGCTGAAAATGAATGTTCACCCCATTAAGTTGCAGATAAGTGCATCTATAAAATACAAAACTTTGTATTTTATCACAATTTGAATTATTATATTAAAATTTAAAAATAAGAGCAAATAATATATCTTACTCACAATTATACCTGTTTCAGAATTATTTAACCTTGCCATTGACTTTTAATTGAAATATTCAACATTTATTGGCAATTTTTGTGGGACTTTTGAGGTTTACTCAAGCTTATGCTATTTATAAAGATTTTGAATCCCCACCAGCTAGATTATCTCTCCTGTGATGCAGGCTAGAATAGACATGTTCTAAACTTAGTTGCATTAGCCCTTAGTATCTGAGGCTCAAAGATCTGGCACAAATATTGTATTATGTTTGCATATAATGAACTTTCTTTTCTGACCTAGTTCTGTGAAGTCTGGAGATGGAATTGTGAAAATGTTTATTGATAACCCACATATTCTCAGTCCTAAATTACAGGCACTAGAAGAGAATCTGTTACTATTATACTGCTAAATGGATATAGTATCAAATTACCCCATAAGTACTTATGTATATGCCCACAGATAAGTGACTCTCTCAACCCTCCACATAGAAGCTTCTTTTTGAAATAGATTGTGAGACCCCAAAATGCTCAACATACAGAGAATTAGAGACTATGGAGTGCTCATTCCTAAACAGTTCAACTATATCACACCCCTCTCCTCAAAAGTATCTTATGTATCAAGGTCCATCATGGAAGAGAGTTCTTAAAGATCGTAAGATACTGGGTAGTGGGTGACTACAACAAAGCAGTCTTTTGCAGACATGACAGGGCCTTTGCACACATGAATTCGCAGAGGCTGTAACTGCACACACAAGACTATACAAGGTCCAGCTGGTCAATATCCAATCATGGATGGAGGAGCGACTCAGTAATCCCACACCCAGCTGCAGAGCTATTTTCAGTTGCTGGCTACAGATAATGTAGTCTAACAAGACAAGGACTAGAGGACGGACATGAGTCCTTATCTGAATCACAGGAGAAGTACCCTTGCAGATGGTAGTTATGGATCTTTATAAAGTGTTCTTCGAAGATGCAGCTCTTGAAAGGATGCTGATGTCATAGTAGATTGCCCTACATTCATGTACATACTAGCAATACAAAGAGGACTTAGTGCATTTAAACAACATAGCACATAAATTTGGGGTGGAAGGATAGTGGTAAGAACTGAAAGAGACAGCCGGGCAGTGGTGGCACACACCTTTAATCCCAGCACTTGGGAGGCAGAGGCAGGAGGATCTCTGTAAGTTCAAAGTCAGCATGGTCTACAAAAGGAGTTCCAAAACAGGACTGTTACACAGAGAAACTGTTTAGGAAAAAGAATAATTAGAAGTAGTAATTTGGGGGGGAGTAGATATAGTCAAAATATCTATATATAAAGTTCTCAAACAATATGAAGGGTTTTTTTTTCCTCTTTTTTTTATTTTATTTTGCAATACAATTCAATTCTACATATCAGCCACGGATTCCCTTGTTCTCCCCCCTCGCCCCCCGCACGTCCGTCCCCAGCGCGCCCCCCATTCCCATCTCCTCCAGGGCAAAGCCTTCCCCACAGACTGAGATCAACCTGGTAGACTCAGTCCAGGTAGGTCCAGTCCCCTCCTCCCAGGCCGAGCCAAGCGACTCTGCATAGGCCCCAGGTTTCAAACAGCCGACTCATGCAATAAGCACAGGACCCAGTCCCACTGCCTGGGTGCCTCCCAAACAGATCAGGCCAATCAACTCTCTCACCCACTCAGAGGGCCTGATCCAGTTGGTGACCCCTCAGCCATTGGTTCATATTTCATATGTTTCTGTTCGTTTGGCTATTTGTCCCTGTGCTTTATCCAACCTTGGTCTCAACAATTCTCGCTCATATAAACCCTCCTCATTCTCCCTAATTGGACTCCCAGAGATCCACCTGGGGCCTAGTCATGGATCTCTGCATCCAGATCTCTCAGTAGTTGGATGAGGTTTCTAGCACGACAATTAGGGTGTTTGGCCATCCCATCACCAGAGTAGGTCAGTTCGGGCTGTCTCTCGACCATTGCCAGCAGTCTGTTGTGGGGGTATCTTTGTGGATTTCTGTGGGCCTCTCTAGCACTCACGTAGATCTCATTCCACTTCTCTGTCATTGGGCGATCCCTGTGTCTTTCTTGGGGTCCTGTTTTCCAGGTAGCCTCCCTGGTGATGTGAGTAGCAGTCCAGTCATCCTTGTTCCACATCTAGTATCCTGTTATGAGTGAGTACATATCATGTTTGTCTTTCTGAGTCTGGGATACCTCACTCAGGATGATTTTTTCTAGATCCATCCATTTGTCTGCAAACCTCATGATGTCATTGTTTTTCTCTGCTGAGTAGTATTCCATTGTGTATATGTACCACATTTTGTTTATCCATTCTTCAGTTGAAGGGCATCTAGGTTGTTTCCATGTTCTGGCTATTACAAACAATGCTGATATGAACATAGCTGAACAAGTGCTCTTGTGGTGTGGTTGAGCATTCCTTGGGTATATGCCCAAGATTGGTATAGCTGGATCTTGGGTGAGATGGATTCCCAATTTTCTAAGAAAGCACCATATTGATTTCCAAAGCAGTTGTACAAGCTTGCATTCCCACCAGCAGTGAAGGAGAGTTTCCCTAGCTCCACATCCTCTCCAGCATAAGGTGTCTTCAGTGTTTTTGATCTTAGCCATTCTGACAGGCATAAGGTGGTATCTCAGAGTTGTTTTGATTTGCATTTCCCTGATGATTAGGGATGTTGAGCAATTCCTTAAATGTCTTTCAGCCATTTGAGTTTCCTCTGTTGAGAATTCTCTGTTTAGTTCTATAGCCCATTTCTTAATTGGACTATTGGGCATTTTGATGTCTAATTTCTTGAGTTCCTTATATATTCTAAATATCAGTCCTCTGTCAGATGTGGGGTTGGTGAAGATCTTTTCCCATTCTGTAGGCTGTTGCTTTGCTTTGTTGACTGTATCCTTTGCTCTACAAAAGCTTCTCAGTTTCAAGAGGTCCCATTGATTGATTGTTTCTCTCAGTGTCTGTGCTACTGGTGTTCTATTTAGGAAGTAGTCTCCTATGCCAATGCGTTCAAGACTACTTGCTACTTTCTCTTCTAGCAGGTTCAGAGTAGCTGGATTTATGTTGAGGTCCTTGATCCACTTGGACTTAAGTTTTGTACACGGTGATAGATATGGATCTATTTGCAGCCTTCTACATGTTGATATCCAGTTTTGTCAGCACCATTTGTTGAAGATGCTTTCTTTTAACCATTGTGCACTTTTGGCTTCTTTGTCAAAAATTATATGTTCATAGGTGTGCGGATTAATGTCAGGGTCTTCAATTCGATTCCATTGGTCCACATGTTGGTTTTTATGCCAGTACCAAGCTGTTTTTATTACTGTAGCTCTATAGTACAGCTTGAAGTCAGGGATCGTGATGCCTCCAGAAGTTGTGTTATTGTACAGGATTCTTTTGTCTATCCTGGGTGTTTTGTTTTTCCATATGAAGTTGAGTATTATTCTTTCCAGGTCTATGAAGAATTGTGTTGGTATTTTGATGGGGATTGCATTCAATCTGTAGATTGCTTTTGGTAAGATTGCCATTTTTACTATGTTAGTCCTGCCTATCCATGAGCATGGGAGATCTTTCCATTTTCTGACATCTTCAATTTCTTTTTTCAGGGACTTAAAATTCTTGTCATATAGGTCCTTCACTTGCTTGGTTAGTGTTACCCCAAGATATTTTATGTCATTTGTGGCTATAGTAAAGGGTGATGTATCTCTGATTTCCTTCTCCGCTTCTTTGTCCATTGTATATAGGAGGGCTACTGATTTTTTTGAGTTGAACTTGTATCCTGCTATGTTGCTGAAGGTGTTTATAAGTTGTATCAGTTCCTTGGTGGAATCTTTGGGGTTGCTCAAGTATACTATCATGTCATCTGCAAATAGGGAAAGCTTGACTTCTTCCTTTCCAATTTGTATCCCCTTAATCTCCTTATGTTGTCTTATTGCTCTGGCTAGAACTTCATGTACTATATTGAATAAGTATGGGGAGAGCGGACAGCCTTGCCTCGTTCCTGATTTTAGTGGAATTGCTTTGAGTTTCTCTCCATTTAATTTGATGTTGGCTGTTGGCTTGCTGTAAATTGCTTTTATTATGTTTAGATATGTTCCCTGTATTCCTGATCACTCTAAGACCTTTATCATGAAGGGGTGTTGAATTTTGTCAAATGCCTTTTCAGCATCTAGTGAGATGATCATGTGTTTTTTTTCTTCGAGTTTGTTTATATGGTGTATTACATTGACAGACTTTCGTATGTTGAACCATCCTTGCATCCCTGGAATGAATCCTACTTGATCATGGTGGATAATTGTTTTGATGTGTTCTTGGAGTCTGTTTGCCAGTATTTTATTGAGTATTTTTGCATGAATGTTCATGAGGGAGATCGGTCTGTAGTTCTCTTTCTTTGTTGTATCCTTATTTGGTTTAGGAATCAGGGTAATTGTAGCCTCATAGAAGGAGTTTGGTAGTGTTCCTTCTGTTTCTATTGTGTGGAACAATTTAGAGAGTATTAGTATTAACTGTTCTTTGAAGATCTGGTAGAATTCTACACTGAAACCATCTGGTCCTGGGCTTTTTTTGGTTGGGAGACTTTTAATGACTGTTTCTATTTTGTTAGGGGTTATTGGACTATTTAAATAGTTTATCTGGTCTTGATTTAATTTAGGTATGTGGTACCTATCCAGAAAATTATCCATTTCTTTTAGGTTTTCCAGTTTTGTGGAATAGAGGTTTTTGAAGTATGACCTGATGATTCTCTGGATTTCCTCAATGTCTGTTGTTATGTCTCCCTTTTCATTTCTGATTTTGTTGATTTGGATGCTCTCTCTGTCTTTTGGTTAGTTTGGATAAGGGCTTGTCTATCATGTTGATTTTCTCAAAGAACCAACTCTTTGTTTCATTAATTTTTTGTATTGTTCTCTTTGTTTCTATTTTATTGATTTCAGCTCTCACTTTGATAATTTCCTGGCATCTATTTTTCCTGGGAGACTTTGCTTCTTCTTGTTCTAGAACTTTCAGGTGTGCTGTTAAATCACTAGTGTGAGACTTCTCCAACTTATTTATGTGGGCATTTAGTGGTATGAATTTCCTTCTTAGTACTGCTTTCATAGTGTCCCATAGGTTTGGATAAGTGGTGTCTTCATTTTCGTTGATCTCTAGGAAGTCTTTAATTTCTTTCTTTATTTCTTCCTTAACCCATTGGTGATTCAGTTGGGTATTGTTCAGTTTCCATGAGATTGTAGGTTTTCTGTATTTTTGTTGTTGTTGAAATCCAACTTTAGACCACAGATAGAACACAGGAGGTTATTCCAATTGTTTTGTATCTGTTCAGATTTGCTTTGTGGCCAAGTATGTGGTCGATTTTAGAGAAGTTTCCATGGGGTGCTGAGAAGAAGGTATATTCTTTTTTGTTAGGATGGAATGTTCTGTAGATATCGATTAAGTCCATTTGAGTCATGACATCAATTAAGTCCTTTATTTCTCTGTTAAGTTTCAATTTGGGAGATCTGTCCAGTGGTGAAAGTGGGGTATTGAGGTCTCCCACTATTAGTGTGTGGGGTTTTATATGTGATTTAAGCTTTAGTAATGTTTCTTTTACATATGTGGGTGCCCTTATGTTTGGGGCATAAATGTTCAGAATTGAAACTTCATCTTGGTGGATCTTTCCTGTGATGAGTATGTAATGCCCTTCTTGATCTCTTTTGATTGATTTTAGTTTGAAGTCTATTTTGCTGGATATCAGGATGGCTACACCCACTTGTTTCTTAAGACCGTTTGATTGGAAAGTCTTTTCCCAGCCTTTTATTTTTAGGTAGTGTCTATCTTTGAATTTGAGATGTGTTTCTTGTATGCAGCAGAAAGATTTCGTCCTGCTTTCGTATCCATTCTGTAAGCCATAGGTGAATTAAGTCCATTGATATTGAGGAATATTAATGACCAGTGATTGTTCATTCCTGTTATTTTTTGGTGGTGATGTGTGTGTAGTTTTCTTCGTTGGGGTTTACTGCTGTGGGTTTATCTATTGTCTGTGTTTTTGAGGGTGTATCTGACTTCCTTAGGTTGGAATTTTCCTTCTAGGGCTTTCTGTAGGGCTGGGTTTGTGGATAAATATTGTTTAAATCTGGCTTTGTCATGGAATGTCTTGTTCACTCTATCTATGATGATTGAAAGTTTTGCTGGGTATATTAGTCTAGGCTGACATCCATGTTCTCTTAGTGTCTGCATTACATCTGTCCAGGTCCTTCTGGCTTTCAAAGTCTCCATTGAGAAATCGGGTGTTATTCTGATAGGTTTGCCTTTATATGTCACTTGGCCTTTTTCCTTTGCTGCTCTTAATATTCTTTCTTTATTCTGTACATTTAGTTGTTTAATTATTATGTGGCGAGGGGACTTTTTTTGGGGGTCTAGTCTGTTTGGTGTTCTATAGGCTTCTTGTATCTTCATAGGCATTTCCTTCTTTAAGTTGGGAAAGTTTTCTTCTATGATCTTGTTGAATATATTTTCTGTGCCCTTGAGTTGGTATTCTTCTCCTTCTTCTACCCCTATTATTCGTAGGTTTGGTCTTTTCATGGTGTCCCAGATTTCTTGGACATTTTGGTTCATGACTTTGTTGACTTTAGTGTTTTCTTTGACTGATGAATCTATTTCTTCTACTGTATCTTCAATGCTAGAGATCCTCTCTTCCATCTCTTGCATTCTGTTGATTATACTTGCATCTGAGGTTCCCATTCGTTTTCTCAGATTTTCTATTTCCAGCATTCCCTCTGTTTGTGTCTTCTTCATTTTTTCTATTTCCCTTTTCAGGTCTTGGACCGTTTTCTTCATTTGTTTCATTGATTTTTCTTGATTTTCTTTCAGTACTTTATTGTTTTCTTCCAGGACTTTATTGATTTCTTCTAATTTGGTTGCCCTTTCCTCTAGTTGTTTACAGCGTTCTTCACATTTTTTTTGTCTTTTCCTCTACACAAGCCTCTAGCTTCTTCATGATGTCATTCATAAGGCTATTTTTTTCTGCTTCTTCCAATTTCTGATGTTCAGGTCTAGGTGTTGGAGGAGGGCTAGGGCCTGGTGATGCTGTATTACTATTCATTTTGTTGTATGTGTTTCTGCCTTGACGTCTGCCCATTTCCTTGTGGTTCGTTCTTGGCCTTATCCACACACTTGGTTCAGACAGAGCTGACAGATTCAGGAAGTCTCTCTCTCTTGTCCAGATGGGAGCTCTCTTGTCCAAATTGGAAGTCCGGGGCAGGATGGGAGCTGTGCTCCAGGAAGGAAGTCTGGGGCAAGATGGGAGCTGGGGGCCGGCCTCTAAGTCTCAGGAAGAGGCTTGGGGCTCAGGCGGATGGGCATGGGGGCAGGGCGTGGAGACTGCAGGGTCTGCCAGGGGTCTTGGAGAAGGGGATCCTTCCTGGTGGGACTAGAAGGGAACCTGCCCGGTGGCCAGAACCTGGGGCCAAGTTGGGCAGGTCTTCCCCGGAGTGGCTGGTGCCCAGGGATGGGGTCCGGGGCAAGCTAGGGGACTCACCTGTACTCCATAAGAATATGAAGGTTTTAAAGAAGCAACTGCTTTGAGAAATAAGGGTAAGGTCTTGTGCAATCATTAAATGAAATACTACTGTACTCTTTGGGAAGTGGTGTTAACATGTAGAATTGTAGTCTTGGACAAAAACTAAATTGTCTCTACATTATTGCTAATTAAATGGGATGGAATTGAGAAGGTGGTTTCACACAATGTATCAGTGAGTGGTACGTATTTTTCCCCTGGTTATTGCAGACTATTCTGTATGAGAGACTTTGCTATTCTCCCATATTACCTAATAAGCCCAAGCAAAACATTGAAACTTGCCACTCACGTAAATTCTCGGGAAAGATGTAACTAGATTCAAGTTCATAATTCCTCCACTAGTCAAAGGAAACTTTCATGTCCCCAGAAGCTACAAGAGTTGGTTATATCCTCATTGGGCAGAGGAATGTTCTTTCAAGTAATAGTCACAAAAGTGTACCTGAACATTGAACATTAAATTAGGACAACTAATAAATGGGAAGAAATCATATGAATAACAATGGTTCTATCTGATTCACTTGTAAAATTGGGAGGCACATCATATAAGAGCAGTTAAGGAAGGGCAGCAAAGTCTGGCTTGTCTCACAGCTTCTCCATCCTGCAATCCTACATCCACTCAGACCAATAGACTATTCTAGCATTTTATAGAAAATCATGCTGCATGGGATTTGTCTGAGATCTCCCTGAAACAGAAAATCTCCTGTGTGAAAACATAGTCATTGGCAATGATTCAGAAGCACTTACTGCTCAAAACTGAGTTCTCAGTAATGAGAATGGTGACTCACTGCAGACTGAGATGATTAACCAAGAAAATCTGGAGAAATTTTTGCAGACAGGTTTAATACCCTCAATAATTTTACCAGCCAAAGAAAGAGACATGGTGACATTATTTGAGTAACAAGGAACAGGTACTTTGGATTAATGAGACTCCTCAAATTAAGTCACCTTATTTGACCCACGTTTCAGTCAGGCAGGATGAAACTCATGAGCCATCCAAACACCAGTGTGACTGCTAGTGCAGAGATAGGATTTCTGAGGCTGAACTGGTGCCAGCTACATCAATGCAAGGAAGTTGTCTAAAACAGAATATTGACCAGGCCTAAAATATTGAGAGTTGATGTGATTGAGCCATGGGATGCCTCCTTGCTTTTCAAACAAAATAGAAATCAAAACCTTTAATGACATGGTTCTACTTCCTGCTCTGTGCTACTGGGGCAGTTTAAGTTTTATCCTAAAATCAGTTGCCTTGAGGTAAATAAAGATGACTAGTGAAGGAGTTCATCTTGCTATTTCACTGAAAGGTATCAAAGACCCTACATACCATCAGGAGTGTGCTGGTTCATGGGTCATGTGTTCTCTTGACCAGGGAAGAAAGCACCATCAAATTTGCCTGATGACTTTAAGAAATGAGTGGGATTATTTGAGCTAATTAAAAGTAATATCACTGTTAACTGTAATTGGAATCGATTTTACACTCATGTCCTTCCTGCAGGATGTATGTAACAGAAGTTAGTCTCTTTTCCTTTAAAACCACCAGAAATAATCAATACATACGTGAATTTTCTAAATCCATGCCCCTTTCATTTTGTAGTCTATGATCAGTCACCATGTTCTTGGATACTTCTACCAATTGACTTTCAAAGTTTCCACTACATGTACAGCGTCTTCTTGGCTGGTAAAACAGGATGTTGAATGGGGTATTATATGTCCATCTGCAAAATCTGCTGATCTACCTCAGTATAACTCAGATAAATGTCTAACAACCTATATTTCTTGCAAAAGTGTGACTAGATCAAAAATACTTAATATCAATAGCAATCAAGGAAGAATTACTTTACTCCACCACAGTAAATAAGGCCAAACACTACAGGACTTTGAATATTTAACCAATATGTGCTTAAGTTTGACACTCTTGGCCATTTATATACATGATTGTGAGCCAATATGCGGTTGCTGGGAATTGAACTCAGGACCTCTGGAAGAGCAGTCAGAGCTCTTAACCAGTAAGCTATCTCTCCAGCTGCCATTTTTGGACATTTATATTGAAGAATCCATATTCAGTTTTGTTTCTTTGGGGCATAAATCTTTAATCTGAACAGAAGCTACCCAGAAAACCATGGCACAACCTCTTTGTGCTTCCACTATGTTAATGATGGTTTTGAACCCAGAGTCTACAGAGCTGATGTTGATGCTATGATTCTCCTTCTTGACATGTTGTTGGAGAGGCCACCCCTGGGGTTGTAGGAACATTACTGCAGAAACACGTCATCCAAGAGTCTGATTAGAGTATGGCTGCTGGTCTCCTTTGAAATTTGACTGCTAAACTTGACTTGGAGTTAGCTTGGATTCCCATTCTTTATGAATTTAGAAAGAACCCAAAACCACATTTGTCACATAGAAGTGTTATAAACAAGAGTGTGAGTGGTCTAACTTGGCACTTATCTCTCCACATTTCTTGAAAGTGGCACACACAAAAGGAGAAAGAAAATCTGGCAGAAATCTCATCATCCATCCCACTGTTTTATACAAAGGGTGCTAGAACCCCTGAGGAGCCTGATTCAGAGAGTTCTCCAAAAAGTCTGGGCCTAGTTCACTGATGGTTTGGCTATGCTCAAAATTGATGGAATCCTCTGGGCTTGCGCGTCTGTTCAACCTCAACACCAGCTGTGAAGAGTAGAAAAATGAGCTGGTGGCACAGTTCAGCAGACAGAACTCAGACATTTTTAGATGTCTGGCCAGTGATCACCTTTGTGAAGCTTGGTGCAATTTTACTGAAGCCTGTGCTCTTGCCAGAAGCCTAGTGTTTGGTCTGCCACTTGGAAAAACACAGGCTGGCAGATTAACACTCCTTTCTTTGGGGCCATGCATTGCAGAAACTAATCACTGCTGCTGATAAACCATCTGGATTCGTCATGCAACTGCCCAAGTTAAGCATTATTATCTGATGAAACCAACTAAAACCATGCTGCTCTTCAAGCCTGAGTCACAACACACCAGCATGTGCTCCTCAGCGCAGTCACAGGTCTATCAGAAACTATTTCTGATGCAAACATTTACACTCCATGTAGACTTAAGGCATTTCACTAGAGATTTTTTTGTTTGGTTGGTTTGTTGGCTGTTTTTTTGTTTGTTTGGTTGGTTTGTTTATTTTTGTGTTTGATAATGTTTTGTTTTGGTGTGTGTGTACTTTTATCTTTCTGAAAAGAAGGCCATATTACCTCAGCCACAGCCCCCTGCTGATTTCTAGATGACTGATCATTTAATGCTATAAAGCCTGTCTTGATATTTCTTATTGTAATTAATGGTGAGCATTTTACAAAAAAAAAAAAAAAAAAAAATCAAAAGCCACCCAACCGTGATCTGTCGTTTTGCATCCGCTCTCATGGTCACTGAGTTCTTGCTCACAGTGGTGGTAACTCTGACTTCACTACTCATGTTGCAGTATGCCTGCAAGCATTTCTCCTGGGCTTCTGCCCTGTGGTCCCTTCATGGCTGATGACAGTGAGTACTTTCAAAGGTGCTTACTTGCCAGCTGTATGTCTCCCAAAGTTAAATGTCTGTTCACAATTTTTCCCATATTCAAACAGCTTCTTCCTTGTATTTGTCTGTATTTCTCTCACGTGTATAGACACTGGGGTGTACTTTGCAAGTAGCGTCTTCACTGTAGCACATGGTGCCACTTCTTTTTAGCTTTTGTTTGTTTGCTTGTTTAATGTTGTTGTTTTAATGTCAGGCCTCGAATTTTTAATGTAATCAGTGTTTTGGTTGTCTGCTGTTTGGAGTCATACTTTGCATATCTGGTGTAAACTTCACAGGTCTTAAGAACTGTCTTTTATTTTTATCTACACTTTGTAATTTTATATTTAGGGAATGAGTTTGTGAATGATCTTGTGTTATCATTTGTGTCTAATTAATGTTTCCCCATGACAGCTCAATACTTAAGGAATATTTAGTGAAAAGGTTTTACAGCTTGAATTAAATTACTTTTGTAATTAAAAAAGTATTTATTTAGATAAATTGATGTTTTATATATGTCTATTTCTGGGACCTCTGTCATTTTCACTTCATATCCTTTGAGGCTGTTTTTTATATTATTCTTTTTATGTTGTTTTTATTACTACCATGCTTTTCCTCTTTCTCAAGTCCTCCATATCTCTAGACCTTTCTTTTTCTGTCTTCTTAAAAACAAACAACCAAACTAAAGAATCAAACAAACCATTAAGATACACAAACAGGCCAGGTGGCAGTGGCACACGCCTTTAATCCCAGAACTCGGGAGGCAGAGCCAGGCAGATCTCTGCGAGTTCAAGGCCAGCCTGGTTCTACAGAGTGAGATCCAGGACAGGCACCAAAACTACATGGAGAAACCCTGTCTCAAACAAACAAACAAACAAACAAACAAACAAAAAAGATACACAAACAGAAAAACAAACAAAAGCCCTCCCCCCAAAAAAACAGGAACCAAAATATTCAAGCAAAAGATCAATAAAACAAAATGATGCCTAACAAATCAATTTGAGACAAAATGTGTACACAAATACCATTGAGTTCACTTTGTTTTTTGTTTGTTTGTTTGTTTGTTTGTTTGTTTTTTTTGGTCTTTCGAGAAAGGGTTTCTCTGGGTAGCTTTGCGCCTTTCCTGGAACTCACTTGGTAGCCCAGGCTGGCCTCGAACTCACAGAGATCCACCTGCCTCTGCCTCCCGAGTGCTGGGATTAAAGGCATGCACCACCACCACCTGGCCAAGTTCACTTTGTATTGTCCATCTTCTGCTGAGCATAGGGCCTACTCTGAAGTGTGCTTAATATAACCAGTAAGAATCCATTGGAGAAAACTATTTTTTCCTTTGCAGGCAGATATCAATTGCAGATAGGTTCTTGGTTATGGGTTTGAGCCCGTGTTCACTTTCCACTCTCAACATGTGGTCCACCACACTGGATATCTTCAGAATACACTGGAATTCTGAAGAAATAGTCTCTAATGCCAGTGAAAGAATGGTCTTGCCAGTGAGTGAGGACAAGCAAGCATAGAATAAGAGCTTTCCTTTTCTGTTTCCTTTATATAGGCTGCTACCAGAAAAAGTGGCCCCAATTTAGGGTGAGTCATCCAATCCCAAAAGACTGAATTTATGGTGAGTTTTCTCATCTCAAATGATCCAATCAAGAAATATCTCTCACAGATATTCCCAGATGCTTGGGCATTAGTTAATCCAAAATGTAGTCAAGTTGAAAGCCAGGAATAACCATCCCATCTACTGAGGTGATAGATCTCTTATTATAACACAGAAGCACATGGGAAATGACTGCTCTGCTTTCACTTGGTGAACAACTGAGACGCAGGCTGCATAGGGCTGGGAGATCTGGTGAACAACTGAGACGCAGGCTGCATCAGCCCTGGGAGATCTGGTGAACAACTGAGACACAGGCTGCATCAGCCCTGGGAGATCTGGTGAACAACTGAGACACAGGCTGCATCAGCCCTGGGAGATCTGGTGAACAACTGAGACACAGGCTGCATTGGGGCTGGGAGATCTGGTGAACAACTGAGACACAGGCTGCAGAGGGGCTGGAAGATCTGGTGAACAACTGAGACACAGGCTGCAGAGGGGCTGGAAGATCTGGTGAACAACTGAGACACAGGCTGCACAAGGGGTGGGAGATCTGGTGAACAACTGAGATGCAAGCTGCATAGGGCTGGGAGATCTGGAAGTCATAAAGGGCTCATCTTGCAAGGATGAAGACCTGAGTCTAATACCAAAAGCTACAGAAGCCAGATGTGATGGCATGCTCCCACTCTCAGCTCTGAGGAGGTGGAGAAGGGCAGATCCTGAAATCGTTGGTCCATTACTATGGCAACTTGCATATGCTAGAAAATTTTATGAAATATTATATTCTAAAATTTACATTATACACTAAGAAAAGCTGATGAAATTAAGACTATATAAAGCTTCATTTATTTGATAAATACATACTTCTTTCCCTCATAAAATCACTTATATATTATATAGTCTCAAAAAAAAACCAACAGCAACAAACAGTATTTTTTTGAGACAGGTTCTTGATATATAGACCAGTCTTACGACAAAATCCTGACCACTTCTCTTAACCTCCTCAAGACCTGAGTAGATAAGCATCACTATGCCTGGCATATTCTGGTGTTTTGATCTAAATATTAGCAGAATTTTTCCTAGCAATAACCATTAGCATGTGCATACATTCTATGAATAAGCTGGTTATTTTTAATCAATTATAAGTTTATATAATAATATGGCATTAAGCACTGCTATTTTTAAGTTTGTATGCCCTTCAAAGTGGAATGTGAATGTTTTAAGTTATAACAATGCAGATTTTAGCACCAGGCAGTGCTTTCCCATCTTAAAGCAATCCTTTAGATGAAGCTGCCTTCCCACTATTAAGAAAACATCTGTTGGAAGCTCCACAATTAAGACGAATACTTTCCTTTCTAGTTGTTTGTGTTCAAAATGAACACTGGGTTACTAAGAGAAGCGAAGGACCTGACAGATAGAAAGCTGCAGGAGAAGGAAGGAACTGCAGACACGGGCAAGAACACATTGCTGCTGTGAACTGTTTTGAGGGACAGACTCTGACTGAATTTGAGAATGGGGTCAAGGCAAGACAGAGCCAAATGGTGCTGAAGGTACGCTCTTTCAAATGATAAGGGAGCAACCCTGAGCAGACACAGCACCTTCCTCTGAGAATGTGGGTAAGCAAATGTCAGAATAGATGAAGTAAACCGTGAATAACCCGGGGTGATGGGTATAATAGGGATGACATAAACCCTCTGAGCTTTACATCTGGTGGAGGTAATTGTCTTTCAGAATTAATGATCTGAAAATGTATTCAAACCTTCTTCAGTCTGAATCATCATTAAAATTTAGACAATGATGTCATTCAACTTTCTTAAATGATTTAAAATTTATATTTCCTAGTGGTTTAACATATAATGATCTGAAAGGACAATAAATATAAAACTGAGTCATTTAAATATTTTTTCTAAGAACTACTCTATTAGCACAATGAAATCAGGATTTTACTCATGAGTCTTATTGTAGACAAAAAAAATAAATAAAAATATAAAAGACCTGCTTCTTAATGTAGCTAAGTCTTTGGAAGTTGTAGTGCAGGTCTAAGTTGCCAGTCTAAAGTCTTCTGACCTCTTTGTGACTTTCTGGAGTGAGCTCCTTCAATGAGACCAATGACAAGAGAAATGGCCCATGCTGGATTGATATTAAGGCTCACCTCTTTTCAATTCCTTTTTCAGTAGTCTCAGAGGAGGGAAAGGATCAGACATGCTCCCTTAATTTTGTTTCCTGGCAATTAACTCCCAGAATAACTCCAAATAATTACAACCATAACATTGCAGAGAAAGTTAGAATAGCAGTAAATGTTACTAAGCTCTGAACTTTGACAAACAAGCCCCTATAAATGGTTCAAGGCCAGTCGGTATGCACCTGAAACATGTTCTGCATGCTTAGAACACTTGGGAAAGACAATGTATTATACTGAAGGGAAAGGCAAAATGTTTGAAGTGTGACATTGTGTTTTGGGAGTAGGAGACAAGAGAAACAACCACAATGAAGATTAATTTTAAAAGGTAGGATCAAAACCTCCAGTTAAATTTCCCTGCACTTATCTGCACATCTATTTCTCTATATGTTTCAATTTCTTATGAGGAGATTGGTAGCAAAAGCATGAGAATACAAACCCTATTTGTTCTCCCTAAGAGTAAACATGTGAGTATATTGCATAGGCATGCTGTGAAATTATTTTCCAAAATGATAGTTAAGAATGTCTTAAACCCCATCAGGCAATATGGAGTTGATATTTGTTACTGGTGAGAATCTAATATTTTAAACACGTTTTCCTTGAGGGAACACTCTTCTTCCATCCTAAATTCCCACACTCAATTGAGAGTGGACCTCGCTACATTTTTTTTGAAAACTGAGTGTTGAATTCTATAGGCATGAACCCTCTGTTTCCAAAACTTTTCACAGTGCTGCCTATTCTCATATAAAGCTGCATTCTACAAAGTCATGGAGAAAACAAATAAATGACTAAAATAGAAGCTAGTTTTTAAAGAATTCATGGACTATTCCTCCCGGAATTTTGACTGAGTCACCTCCTCTGGAGTCATACGTATTCTACCTGACATTCATTAAAAGCATTATTTTTCTCTAGAGATCTTTGAGCCTTTGAAATAATTAAGATGTTATTCCACCTAAAAGAATTCCTGTAAAAAGGGACTGTCTAACTTAAGGCCTACTCAAAAGGCACCTAGCCATGCTTGGTACCATAAACCTGGCCATATACCTGGCTAGTGAAGTTGTGGATCTCAAAGAAGAATGTGCTATCACTACTACTCTAGACCAACATAATTCCTAGTAGCATTCTAAAACTTACACTTGTACCCTCAGAAAAATGCAGCTCTCTTCCTGTCCAAGAAGCTTCCTTTTGCACAGACAGAGACCATTACAGAAAATTACAACTGATCAAAACATATAAAGTGATTATAGAGTGTCCAGCCCCAAAGGATACATTTACACCACAATGCCTAAACTTAAAACTGACAGAACATTGAAGAAGAATATAGAAAGATTGTAAAAGCCAGAAGGCCAATGCTGAGATTGTGTACTTTAGAAATGACAAGGAAAATATATTCATGATACCAAAACTATATGGCTGTCTAAACAAAACCTGAAGAATACAACACCAGCAGCTATGCTAACATGCTGACATGGAAGAGGGGAACCCCACAAGGCAATCCCTTAGGCAAAATACCTGCAACTAACGGCTGTGGAAGGAAGTGCTAGTTTTTCCTGGAGAAGAGTTCTTTAATTGTTTATCCAGCACCAAACATTCAGCCCTAGAACCTTATACCTACAAGCAATACTGAATGTTATATATATATATATGTGTGTGTGTGTGTGTGTGTGTGTGTGTGTGTGTGTATGTGTGTGTGTGTATGTGTATATATATATATATCACATACATGCATGCACACATAAACATATTTGCTATGTATCAAAGTAAAAGAGGCCATGAATTTCAGAGAAAGTGAGAAAGGTTGAGAGACACAGAAAAGGTTTGAGGAATGAAAAGGAAGGGGGAAATGACAATTACAATTTAGTTAAGAATTAAAATTTTTTAATGTAATTAATTTTAATGATATGTTTCTATCTAAACCTTAAAAGCTTAGAAGATTTGTTTTTAAAAGTTTATTTTATTTTTATTTGTGTGTATGTGCATGTGTACACATATATGTTAATGTCCCTCAGAGGCCAAAAAGGGCCGCTGGATATCCTAAAAATAGAGTTATAGGTGATTGTGAGTAAAATGATGTGAGTTCTTAAAAGGGAAGTCTGGTAATTTACCACAGCAGCATTTATTCTTAACAATCGAAATATCTTTCTACCACTAAAATTTGTCACTGGAGGTGGGCTTTGAGGTTTCAAAGCACATGTCAGGTATAGCATCTCTCTCTGGCTCTCTCTGCCTCCTGCCTGGGGATCAGGATGTAAACCTCTCAGCTACTGCTCTAGCACCATGCCTTTCTGTTTCCTACAATGATTATCATGGACTGACCCTCTGAAATTAGAAGGAAGCCCCCAATCAAATATTTTCTTTCATGAGAGTTTTCTTGATCATGATACCTGTTCACAGCAATACCACACTAAGGCACCAAGAATTTGCCTATGCTACCCGTACAAAAGCAATGAAAAGGCGAGAGGCTACAGAACCTGGCTCTTATTCACTGCTCCCTGAAGCGAGCTAACTATACTCTAACCTTGGCCACTACTCGCTTTCTGTTTACAGTATTTGCTTCAGATAGACCCATTTTCTATCTCAAGATTGAGATATTAAAACAGGAAGAGGGGGAACTCTCATTGGTTCAGCAGAAATGCAGATATTCCAAAGAGACAGTTGTGTCTTCCAATTTGATTATCCATAATTTGAATCATTGAACCACTAAGAAATGGGAATTTCCTCAAGAATCTCATACTGCGGAAAATAGAATTTGCCAGCAAGAAAGAGAACTCATTTCTTTTCGTATAGCTTCAGACTATTTTGTAAGATGTGATTGAAGTCCATACATGTCTAGGTCAAAAGTAAATAGGGCCACAGCTTGACTAGCATACCCTTGGTCACCTATTTATACTTTAAGCCCCCAAAAAAACAGGACCCCAAAAATAGACATGGGGTTTCACTTGATTTCTTTATCTTTCTTCCCAATGTAGCCATATTAAATAAATCTACATTTACTAATTTTTCATTATTAAACAAATAAACAAAACTAGCAAACAAGCCCAATTATATCAGAAACAAATATCAAAATACATAATAAGACATTCTCAAAGAATTAATAAAACATCTAATAAAAAAACCACCAGAAGCAGAAATTCGGTAATTCCTCATTGTGCTGGTTAGTTTTATGTCAACTTGACATAAGCTAAAGCAATGATTCTCAACCTATGAGTAGCAACTCCTTTGGCAGTATAATGACCCTTTCACATGAGAAGCATATTAGATATCCTGCATATCAGATATTTATATTATAATTCATAATAGTAGCAAAATTACTGTTATGAAGTATCAACAAAAATAATATTATGGTTTGGGTCACAACAACATGAGGAACTCTGTTAAAGGGTCACAGCATTAGCAAGGTTGAGAATGACTGAGCTAGACTTATTTAGGAAGAGGGCACCTCAACTGAGAAAATACCTCAATAAGATTGGCCTATTGAGTCAATCTTATCAAGCATTTTCTTGATTAATGGTTGAAGTAAGAGGGCCTAGACCATTGTGGGTAGTGACAACCCTGGGCAGTGGCCTTGAGATGTGTAAGAAAAAGGAGACTATGAAAGCTGTGTGTCTTCTGCTTCAGTTCCTGCCTCTGGGTCCTTGCCTCCAGATCCTTTCCCTGACTTCGCTCAGTGGGAAGTGGGACCTGGGAGCTGTAAGATGGAACAAACCCTTTCTTCCCAATGGTAGTTTAAATGAGACTGGTCAACATAGACTTATACATATAGAATGTTTGCTCTATCATTGTTTGGGAAGGATTAGAAGGTATAGCCTTGTTGGTAGATATTTGGCCTTATTAAAGAGGAGTGGACTTTGAGGTTTCACTCAGTTTCCAGTTAGGTCTCCCTCTGCCTTTCTTTCTCTGTTTCATGGTTATTGCCTCCATATGTAAGCTTTCAGCTACTGCTTCACTGCTATGCCCTGCCTGCCTGGACCATGCTCGCTGCCATAACAGTCTTGGAGTATACTACCTGCTGGAACTGTGAGACCCAAATCACATGATTTATCTATTAAGTTGCTAGGTCATAATGTTCTATCATGGAAATAGAAAAGTAACAAAGATACTACCCAAGTTGTGTTTGGTCATGTTGTTTTATCACAACAATAGAAACTCTAAATTACCTAATTCATAAGGTAAAATTAGTTGAGTAATTAGATAACCAGGTAATAAAATGGGCAAAATAAGTTTAGGATATGCCTTAGCCAAAGCCAAAGATATATTCAGTAATATTATTTCATGGTAAATAAGCTTTAACGTGAAATGCACACATATGCAGACAAAAAGAGGGAGAGGGAGGGAGAGAGAGAGAACAATGGAACTGGTATATAGACCTTGAATACTTTAAGTGTTAAGCCATTGATTAAGAAGAAAAGTTTGCTATGTATGTGGATACCTTCATCCTTTACAACATAGTCTAGTTTTAAATATGACATGTTTAATTTATTAACTTTTAAAACAAAATGTTGAGATGTTTTTGATAGTTTACATGCTCACCTTTGACATAAACAATGTACCAATAAGAACTCAAATTTAGAAGTTTGCATTCTTTGTAAGAACTAGTCATTCTAGATTTTTTCCATCTGTTCTCAATGTAGATTTGTTAATACACATATCCAGTTTGTACAATCAAGAGTGATGTCTATTTATGTGAAGTATGACCACATCTCTATAGGACTTAATTCTTCACAGAAATGAGTCAAAAGGGAGTGTCCAGTACCACACCAATTGTCATCTCCCCATTTTACTGATTCAACATCTAGTTTCCTTAAGATTGTGTCACACCCTCTATATCAGATACCATCTTCCTTTAGTTCCAGACTTCACAGCCTTTCAACCAATGACTAATTTGAGTTCAGTGTGAGTTCTCATTCTTCTCATGCCATACTGTGGTTTTCTACTACACATAGACTTAAGCTCTTCAAACATGTATACACACACACACACACACACACACACACACACACACATATATATATATATATACACTGATTCTGTACTTGTTCATAATTCCCAATACTCCTCTATTTTACAATACTACTCTATTTTAATTTACTTAATATCCTTGTTGAAAATTACCAGCAAAAATTCCCATATAATTTGTATCTGATCACTTACCCTATCTTACTGTCATTAACAAAAACGTACTCTCCCACCAGGCATTGGTGGCACATACCTTTAATCCCAGCACTCGAGAGGCAGAGGCAGGTAGATCTCTGTGAGTTTGAGGCCAGCCTGGGCTACAGAGTGAGTTCCAGGAAAGGCACAAAGCTACATAGAGAAATCCTGTCTTGAAATCTTCCCCCGCAAAATGTACTCTCCCTTGAAGGAAAAACATATTTATGAAGCCTCTGGTTATAACGAATGAAATGTACTCTCATTGGTAAGACCTTAGGATAGTTACTCTTCTTCATTAATATTGATACATCATGTTTTCTCCATTTACTCCAAAATTCTCACTTGAATACCCGTATATAACTGCACAATTCAGAAAACATCGTCTGTTTACAAATTGACCTTCCATAATCTCTAACTGGCCTCCTTTTGGGGGCGAGGGTTTAACATGGCTGCTTTCTTAATTCTTGATAAGATTTTGCAAATGGAAATTGATGTTGAACCACTTTGGTTCATATCTTTGAAAAACTTGTACTTTCTGTTACCTATACAGTCACCTGCCAGGACCAACTGGAAAAAGTTGACTTTGGTGATAGGAGAATACAGAAACAACAGACACCTGAACAGAAAAGCTGGGGTCAGATTGAGTGGTCTATGCAATCTGAGAGAGATGACACACAAGCAAACCAGAAGCTCACCACGTTTATAATGTACACCACTAGGATAACACAGGTTAACTAATCTCCACAGGAGGTCTCTATAGGAGGACAGTCTCAGTCTAGTCATTCTCATTTCAGAAAGGGAAACTGTGGCTGACAGTCCCTAGATACATTGGTGTCAGCAAAAGGTCAGTTTTTACTAAACTTCCCTACACCAGTCTGGGAAAGTCATTGTCATGTCCATGGGTCTGAGACCTGGGGTTCTTGATATAGCTGTGCTCATATCAACAATATACACTCACTCAGAACTTCATCATCTTCCCACAGTCAGCCCCAGAGGTCGTAGTCAAAAACAATGAATGTCAGCATGAGGATTCTTTCCCCTCTGGAAAATATTTAATAAAGTATTGAGACATGTTTACTGTCAGACTGACTTAAAAATGAATACTGCTATGCGCATCTAGTGAGTAGAGAATAAGAAGGACGCTACTAAATACACTGTATCACAGAGGCATAGCCCCAGATGCATTTCTACAGAAATATACACAAAATGACTTTTGCAGTCCATTGTCATAGGATAGCTATACAGTCTGTGAAGGTGTATTGCTGTGATTGGTATAATAAAAAGCTGAGCAGCCAATAGCTAAGCAGGAGAGTATAGGTGGGACTTCGGGGCAGAGAGAGAGAAAGAACTCTGAGAAGAAGAAAGGTGGGGAAGCCAGCCAGATGTAGAGTAATCAGAATGGGCAGTACAGAGATGAGGTATTGATTCTAGGTTTAAACATAGGTTTAAAATTATGGGTTAACTAAAGTTATTAAAAATTAGGAACAAGTCTAAGCTGAGGCCAACCTTTTATAATTAATAATGTCTCCATGTAATTATTCGTGGTCTTGGGGTCCTGATGATAAAGTATTACTACAGTCCATAATGTCAATTATGTTGAATTTGAGAATCTGTGTTATAGAGCTCATCATGCCAATATGTAGAAATTATCTTTACTATGAATTCTAAGCTTCTAAACACTGATAATGTTTTGTTAACATTCCAGATCATTCTATTAAGTTCTCTAAATTTAATAATTCATCAGCATCTCCTGATCCTAAATTTGAGTCCTATTTCTCTCTCTTTATATTCACACACCCGAAGGTAATATTCTTCCCACATTTTGCACAATATAGTCTTTGGTTTATGCATTTTTTAGTTTGTGTTTTTATGCATACACATACCTATGCAGATGCACATATCTGGAGAAAAAAAACAGATCTATTCTGACTAGTCTCATTTATTTAATGAACTTGAATCTTAATCAAAACTATTAAATAAATTGTATTCCAATCCATTTATCTTCTAAATAAACATATCATACTGACTTTCACTCTTTAATACCTATGATGTTAGTTACTAGCTGTCCACTCCTATGATGAGGCACAATGACAAACTCAACTTATAAAATTTAATGGAGGATATGTTTACAGTTTCAAAGGGTTAGTCCATGGCCCTTGTGGTGGGGAGCATGGAAACAGGCAGGCAGTCATGGCACTGGAGATGTAGCTGAGAGATTGTATCTAATCCAAAAGTTGGAGGGAGGAGAGACTGGCCTTGACATGGGCTTTGAAGACACAAAATGCACCACCAGTGACATACCTCCTCCAGTAAGGTCACATCCTCTAATCCTTCCTAAATTGTCCACCAAATGAGAACTGGACATTCAAGTAAATGAGCCTGGGGGCGGGGGAATATTCTCATTCAAATTGCTAGTTGTCACAGGCAGTTCAAATGTTCAGGAAATGATCTCAAGCAGGACTACAAGATTTCTGGAGATTAGATAAAAGCCAGAGTTCCTCAAGAAATTGTTAAACTGATTGCCATCTGCTAAAAAGAATTATTAATCTTACTTACCCTGGCAAAAAAAGACATATGACTCTTTATTCACCTATATCTCTGGGTGCTATCAGCATATCAAAGCCCATCCTGGCTTACAGGCTCCCTCAATGTCACACGTGTCTATCATGTTTCAAAGTCTGCACTAGCACCCTCACATTACCCAGATCATCCTCTATCCTAAACTTCCTCCAGATCACAGGCTTGCCTCCTCCCAGCTACTCATATTTCTCTTTTTGCTATTCTCTTTCACTATGCTCTCTTGTTATCTCTATATCTTTCCTACTTCCCTAAACCTGGTCATGTCCAGTCTACTGGCCACATTCAGCCTTTTTTTTCTCTGCCCTGGATTCTTCCAGATATCTGTGGCTGTCCTCTCTCTTATCTACAATAAGAACCATAACCATATCATGGAACAGTCATACTTGATGTGGACCTTCACATGTACAAATCACCACATTGATCTACTTTTTAAATCATATGTTTACATTTTAAGTATCTGATACATTTAAAGAAGAAGAAGAAGAAGAAGAAGAAGAAGAAGGAGGAGGAGGAGGAGGAGGAGGAGGAGGAGGAGGAGGAGAAGGAGAAGGAGAAGGAGAAGAAAGAGAAGAAGAATGAAATCCAAGGGTAAGCTTTTAGCACACTTCAGGTACTTTTCCTTAATTTTGTTACTGTGAATAAAATACTCATCTTCCTCTGAAAGTTAAATACCTCAGTGTGATATATGTATTTCTCTTGTGTCAATATTATTATTACCCAAGAATTAATTGCACTCTTTCCTAGACTCTGATATTCATAGTCTGTGTTATGTTGCTTTCATGTACCAATAAATTGTCACCACTCCCATAAAATCAAATCTTCTTAACCATTTTCACTTTTCTAACCATCTCTTAGTGTCCTCTTTTCTTAAAAACTTTTAAGGAAAGACACTCAGATATTGGGAAGATTTCCCTTTATTATCTACCTGTCCTGCATTTTTCTGTGTTATTCTTCTTTCCATAGATAAAATTTCTTTTTAGATGTTGGCATTGTGTGGCTGGTTCAGATCAGTGGAAACCCTAATCTGCTTTCTGTTGCTGTCATAAATACCATGACCAAAAGTATTTTGTGGATTATAAAAACAAGAAAAAGTATATTTGGCTTAAAATTCCTGATCCAGCACATCATTGAGATAAGTCAGGACAGGAAGTCTAGCAAGAGCAAAGGCAGGAACTATGGAGGAAAACTGCTCACTGGCATTCTCTTAGCATCATATACATCTACATTTCTTACACCTCCCAGAACACCTGCCCAGAAGTGAAACCACTCACAGTTGGATGGTTTTTCCCCTATCAATCATCAGTTATGAAAATATCACAGAGGTACACCAAAAGGACAATCTGACAGAGGCAATTCTCTATGGAGAGTCCCTTTTCCCAGATACTTGTGTTTGTATAAAGATGACAAAAAGCTATCAGTACTATAGGTTTAAGTAACAATATAATATTCTCCAAAATCTCACAGTCAGTTCTTTTATGTGAATTTAAACATGGCATGTCCAAAGATGGCCCAATTTTTGGAAAGAGATTTATGGTTTTATGAACCAATTTGTTGACTGTAATTAAACCTAGAGGTAAGACCTAGACAATGGCAAAATGCAGTCAGTTTTTTTTTTTTTTCAAAACTTTCACAGTAATGGCCTCTACCCAGTTGCTAATGTTATTGGTTATTTTTGCTCTTCTGGGGGACCTGCCACCAAGCTCCCAATTAAATACACATGGAGGCTTATTCCTAATTATAAGTGGCCAGCCTTAGCTTGGCTTGTTTCTAGCCTGCTTTTCTTAACTTTAAATTATTCATTCTACTTTTTGCTTCTGGACTTTTACCTTTCTCCATTTCTATATTTCTTCCTTTCACTCTTACTCCATGGCTAGCTGTGTGGCTAAGTGGCTGGCCCCTAGCACCCTTGTTCTCTTCTCCTTATTCCTTTCCTCCCAGATTTCTCCTATTTATTCTCTCTGCCTGTCAGCCCTACCTATTCTTCTTCCTGCCTTGCTATTGGCCATTCAGCTCTTTATTAGACCATCAGGTGGTTTGGACAGGCACAGTAACGAAGCTTCACGGAGTTAAACAAATGCAACATAAAATAATGCGACACA
Organism: Peromyscus eremicus; assembly: GCF_949786415.1. Lineage (NCBI taxonomy): Eukaryota > Metazoa > Chordata > Mammalia > Rodentia > Cricetidae > Peromyscus > Peromyscus eremicus. The sequence goes on along the minus strand of NC_081431.1, from coordinate 87,964,338 downwards.
TCTTTGTATCATTAAAAAAAATGTTGCACAACATAAGCAAATGTAACACATCTTAGAATATTCTACAACAAGAAAAAAGCCATCAATAGTCTTTTCCTGGTGCACACTTGGGGACTACAATAATGAATGGACTGGAAAGACAAACAGACTGATGAAATAGTGGCATGAATATCACAGGCATAATCAGTCACATTCTAATTGGAGTTAAGTCTAGTACAACAAGATGAAATCCATGCCTATCACCTTTATTAGGACCAAGAACCTGTTTAGACTGCTCATAGGCCCTAGGGGCGAACCTGTTGGGGGATATTTGTTCTTACTGTGAAACTCTGAGAATCCATCTTCTGGCCTGCAGGCCAAGAATATCCTCCCTGATTCAAGGTTAATTTTTTTAACACAGTCTCAGAATTTTACAGTATGATCAAGCATCCCACAATGGGAACCTATTGCTATTACTCTGCTAATAGACATTGTGGTAAACTGATCTTCATGATAAGTGGGTAGCATTCCTGTCTATCCTGAGGTCAGGATGAAGCCTGAGGAAACTGTGATAGAGATCTGTGATAGTCCTGGCATGCAAATTGGACGGCCACCCTTGGTATAGGGGCTGAACACTAATTGAATCATCCAGTAGCTAGTTTCTCTGAAGTCCCTCAGGATTGCTGGGACCCAATGTGGGGCATCAACTGTTGTCTTTTTCTAAGTTATTCTATTTACCAGTAAAGACTCAGGAATCAGATGTTGGTGTGAAAACCTGCTTGATCAGATAAACCAGGAAGCAACCAGTTTACCTTCCTTTTTGGTTGGAGACCCTTCCTGTGCATTGCTCTACCCATTTTCCTTTGTCCTCCGTAATCTCTATGACTAATTCTTGTTAACTAGTCTCTGGCTCCACATCCTGAACTGAGGGTAATTTTATTAACATAGTCTCAGAGTTTCACAGTGCAAACAAATATCCCACAACAGATTCTCCTCTAGGGTCTGTGAGCAAGTTCTCCTCTAGGGTCTGTGGTTACAAGTTCTTGACCTTAATAAAGGTGACAAATATGGATATGTGATTGCTTATCCTCATTGGCATTCATGCCACTATTTTATCAGTATGCTTGTCTTTCCAGTCCATTCATTACTGTAGCTCCCAAGTGTGCACCGGGATAAGTCTATGGATGCCTTTGTCCTCCTTTAGCATTCACAGAAATTTCTAACACTATGAAAGCTAGCTGATAAAGATGAAACTTACAAGTCAGTTCCAGCTGTAGTTTTTCATGTTATGTGACTCAGTATGTGGTGTCTTCAGTAAGAGGCCCTTACTATCTACTTCTAGAAGGTATTTAAGAGTGCTGACAGTAGCCTGTGATGCTTGGAGTCTCTAGGATCTCATTGTCCAGCAGTTCTCAAGAATTCCATCCTTATCACTGGACTATAGCTGAAAGTTTTCCTGTGTTCACCTGGCTCCTGAGTCCTCATGGTCCTGCAGCTGCTCAGACCCAAATGAACACACAGAGGCTTAATGTTATTTATAACTGCATGACCATGGCTCAAGCTTCTCGCTAGCTAGATCTTATCTTAAATTAACCCACTTCTATAAATCCATACTTTGCCACATGGGTCGTAGCTTACCGGTATCTTTACATCTTGCTTCTCATGGCGGCTACTGACAGTATCTCCTCTGTTCTGCCTTTCTCCTTCCTCCTCTCATTAGAATGTCCTGCCTAACACTATTCTGCCTCACCATTGGCCAAACAGCTTTATTTATCAATCAATCAGAGCAACATATTTTCACAGCATACAGAAAGACTTTCCCCCATCACTGGACCTTTTTTTTTTTTTAGCCTATGATGCCTAGTAGGAATAGTTTTACCCTCATGTAGACTAACTTTTTTAAACTCACCTCTCTCATCTCTCTCTCTCTCTCTCTCTCTCTCTCTCTCTCTCTCTCTCTCTCGATGGGCTTTTACAGTAGTATTGAGAGAGAGAGAGATTATATATATGAAATTTATATAATATGAGTGTATGGGCTTTTACAGTAGTATTTCTATATTACTTATTTTGAAATATCTTCCTTTGTCAGTTGTTTCTTCCCACATTTCATCCTCTAATCTTCCCTACAACCCTCCAAGCAATTTAGCCATTCCTATTTTATTGTGTTCCCCTTTAAGAACAATGTTAGTTTACATAGTTTTTTTAATAAGAATTGTTAACTTTAGGTTAAGTTATTTGAACACTTTGTTTCCAGTTGATATTAGTGTCTGAGAGATGATTAGAGATACTGCCTAGTTGGGAAAAATACATAACTAGAGGTTGGTTTTCAGAGTTCATAGCCTCTCTCCACCTCCTGCTCATTTTAGCTTAATGGTTTAAGATGTGATTTCTCTTAGCATCTTGCTCCATTTTCCTGCAGATACATCTACCCATCACTATAGATTCATATACTTCTGAAACTGCAAAATGAAATAAACTCTTTTTTTTCTATAAGTCACTTTTGGCCATGATGTTTTATCACAGAAACATAAAAATAACTGATACAGATGTTAAGACCAAATAGTAGTCTGCTGCTGTGAAGAACTAGCCATGCTTATTTTTAAGTAATATGGATTAGTAATAAAAGGCTACAAATATAAGCATAAGTAAATAACCATGAAATAATACCAAAATATTATTAATAAATGAGTAACTGATTCATTTATATATTTTATATTGATCATAAACCAATCTAAACGTATTTTTCAAGCAAGCAATTCATAGTCAGTAATATGGAAGTCATTGAAACTTCAGAATAGCAAAAAAAAAACAAACCAAAAAACAAAAAAAACAATTGAATACTTTAAGCAGAGATTATTGGGTCATGGCAGCAGAAGCCTGGAAGACTGTTGTACTTAAAGTAATTTAGAAGGAAGAAAAGTATCTCAAGGAGTTTCAAGAATGGAACAATATTAGCATGTTACGATGTGTTACATTTATTTATGCTGTGGAACATTTGTTTAATGATGCAAAGATGTGTTGCATTCTTTTATGTTGCATTTGTTTAACTCTGTGAGGCTTTGTTACTGTGCCTGTCCAAAGCACCTGATGGTCTAATAAAGAGCTGAACAGTGAATAACAAGGCAGGAGAAAGGATAAGTAGGGCTGGCAGGCAGAGAAAATAAATAGAAGGAGAAATCTGGGAGGAAAGGAATAAGGAACAAGAGAACAAGGACACCAGGGGCCAGCCACTCATTCACACAGCTAGCCATGGAGTAAGAGTAAAAGTAAGAAATACAGAAATAGAGAAAGGTAAAAGTCAAAAGGTAGAAGGGATAATTTAAAGTTACGCAGGCTAGAAAGAAGCCAAGCTAAGGCTGGGCAATTATAATTAAGAATATGCCTCCATGTAGATTTAATTGGGAGCTGGGTGGCAGGCCACCAAAAAGAGCAAAAGAAACCAACAATATTTTGGCATACCAATGTGGTGCTTAAATTTCCACAATGCCTGAGAATTTAAAAAAAAAAAAAAAAAAAAAAAAAAAAAAAAAAAAAGAGGATCACTTTCTGCCTGCTGATGAGCCCTTGACCAGCCGGTATGGTAAGTAGGAAAAAAATAACTAAGTAAAAAAAAAAATATTGAATCTACCATAGTGCAAGCATCAGCATTCTAGAGGTATAGAAATGTTGAATGTGGTTCAAGGTCAAAAGCACCTTAGACTTGGCTCTCACACCAAGGAAGTGAGCAGAGCCAGCCACCAAAGCCATGGGTGGAGGTCCGAAGGTACTACGCTTAGCAGTTTTTTTGCTCATGCAGACAAAAAAGACTAAAGGATATGCAGTGAAAGCGTTCCAGATTGGAAAAAAACTCTCAACAGTTTATAGTTTTATAATGTTTATAGGATTAAGAAAGAAAGAAAGGGGTATGGACAGACATAGAAAGAAATAATAGTTTAAAAATAACAGTTTTTAAAGAGAGAAGTAATAATATAAACGAATAAGCCACTTAGAGATGGAAAATACACAGAGAGTCTGAATCTTGTGTGTTATTGTGTTGATTTTGATTTTTTTTTTTATCTTTGATAAGCAAACAATAGCTGTTAGGAGACATGGGATTGTGAACTGGACTGCTAAATTGAACCAATCTAGATACTATAGGACTGCCTTAACTTTAAAAAAGAAGTCAAAAAATATTTGTCAAATGGAAATAAAAAATGCTTTGGAGTTTTGTTCCCACTGGAGACAAGAGGCTGTGGACTTGTTCCAGGTTAATATGGATGAGGTTTAATCAAGGGAGACCTTCTGAACCTTGACAGGTGCTATCTATCAACAAAAGTTACTGCTGGTCTTCCCAAAACTTGGCCATTATCTCAGTTTTTTTCAGGGGCCCTAAAGATACTTCACCCACAGACAACAGGAAGCAGTTTGGAGAACACAACATCTACGTTTCCCAGAGTTGGGTTGTGGGTGGCTATTATTTGGTGGGTTATGGATGTTTGTTATATTTAGTGAAATATAGGAGTGATAAGAGAGAAGGGTAGATTATTGAATCTACTATAAACTAAGGGACAACTGTTTATCTCAAATACTTTGTATTTGTGGGGACTTTTGTGTATTGAAACAAATTTAAGGTAATTTTTGTTATAGCACACTATGTATATGTTTCTATTCTTATTTAAAGGATTTTTGTACATTGACAAAGTATAAGGTTATTTTTGTTACAACACATTGTATGTCTGTTTCTATTCTTGTACCTAAGCAGTTTATTTAAAAAAAATTTAACGTAAAATTCTAGTTTTTGAAAGCTATTATTATGAACTATTTAGGATAATCAAGAAACACAGGTCAGTAATTAGTCACCTGTAACAATTAAATTTGTAGATATGTTAGGTATGTTTTCAAAATTGTATAGAGATATATTTCAAACAGATAAATGGTCTTCAAACACTTCAAAAACCTACAGAATATGACATTTAAAATGTCTTGTTAACTTAGGGTTTTCCATGACAATGAGACACATCTGCTCCTGGCAGCACCAATTTACTTCATGAAAGGATGATGGTCATCGAAGAAACTCTTTATGGAGTTTTATTTCAATGTGGCAAGGCTATCCATACGGGCAAGAAACTGCTCTTGCCTGTACTGCTTGACAGGATGCTACATAAGCTGGACATGCAGGACCCACAAAAAAGTGACTGCAGAACTTTGCCAAAACAAGGTGGTCCTTCAGGATTCCTGTTTTACAGAAGAAACTACTGGACATTCTCCAGGAAACAGAGGAAGGAACTGATGAACTTTGCCAATATAGGGGATAATCTTTCAGATTGCTTGTTTCACTGAAAAATTTGCCAGATATTCTAGGCCTGTAAGCTGAAGATGGAGGCCCTAACAATATAGAGGAATTTTGCATGACTCTTCAGGCAGCCAAATGTCTCTCTTTAGATATTGTTATATCCTTCTGGGTTTTTTATGGAGTTCAAGACTAAATAATTAGATTTATAATTTTCCTTAGTTATGATAGAATGTAACTTATGTATAAAACTTTGGACTCACTAGGATAAGATAGATACTGCATTATTTTCTCTGAATATGCTAACTACAAGTAGACACAACATTGTAAATATAACTCTTGATGGCTGTTTTTATTGTGTGTAGTTTTACTGTGTTAAAGTTAAACCCTTTCTTTTTATTTAGAGAAAAAGGGAGAAATGTTGTAGAATGTTATGTCTTTTTAAGATGTGTTACATTTTTTTTAATGGTGTGGAGTATTTGTCTAATGATGCAAAGATGTGTTTCATTCTTTTGTGTTGCATTTGTTTAAGTCTGTGAAGTAGTGTTACTGTGCCTGTCTGAAACACCTGATGGTCTAATAAAGAACTGAACAGTCAATAACAAGGCAGGAGAAAGAATAGGTGGGGCTGGCAGGCAGAGAATATATGAAAGGAAGAATCTGGTACGAAAGGAAAAAGTAACAAAATAAAGAGGAGAGGAGGATGCCAGGGGCCAGCCACACAGTCAGCTGTGAAGTAGGGGTAAAAGTAAAATTATAGAAGTAAGAAGAGAAAAAGTCCAGAGGTGAAAGGTATAAAGGATAATTTAAATTAAGAAAAGCTGGCTAGAAACAAGCCAAGTTAAGGCTGGGCATTTATAATTGAGAATAAGCCTCTGTGTGTGTGATTTATTTGGGATCTGGGTAGAGGACCCCCAAAAAGAGCAAATAACAACCAACAACATTCCCTCCTTTAGCATTCATAGAAATTTCTAACACTATGAAAGCTAGCTGATGAGGATGAAACTTACAATTCAGTATCAGCTGTAGTTTTTCATGTTCTATGATTCATTAATTGGTGTCTTCTGTAAAGGCCCTTACTATCTACTTCTAAAAATGTTAATTTTATTAACACTGTCTCAGAGTTTCACAGTGCAATCAAATGTCTCACAACAAAAACCCACCGCTATTATACTGTTAATAGACATTGTGGTAAACTGATCCTCATGACTTCTTTTTATAACCATAGATTATTATTAGAGAAGCTTCTATTTGAAATAGATTGTCATTAGCCTAGAGACCTACCACTGGTCATGTAGCAAAGAATTAGAAGCATAAATGCTTAGCACTAACTGGGTCATAAATACTGCACCCTTTTTAACAAGGATTGGGGATAATTGCAGAATAGAGAGCAGGAAGCTTGTAAGTGACAGAGATGGTGGGTGAGTATAAAAATACTACTGTTTACCAGATACAGAAGGGTTGTTTCACAACTGAACTCACACTGCTTGTGATAGCAAAAGGCCCTTGAAAGCTCAGACCAGGAAAAATTCCAGTGTGGAAAAGGAAGTCAGGTGTGAAGTCACATCCCTAGATGAGGAGTTATTGAAAACTGATTGATTCTGGGAGAGGGATATTCAGTTTTCTTCAAGGATAGGTCAAGTGTGCTTCATTGGAAGGCCATATAACAAGGAGCATAATTTGGACTTTATGGATTTAAGAAAAGAATAGAAAACACAAGGTTGGGTGGGTAGAGAAGAAGGAGATAGAACTGAGAGGAGTTTCGAGCAGGAAATGAACATGATTAACAGTCTATAAAACTCTCAAATGACTATTTTTTAAAAGAAACCTAAACTTAAAAAATATTTCTGATATTTTTATGTATTTAAAAATGGCTTCCTAGCAGAGGTTTGAAAATTAAAAAGGTAGAAGGTTAATGAGTTAGAATTTTATCAGTCTTAAGACATCTGATTCTTGTATAAATGCCATTGGTTTCATTAATTTGAAATTTTATTACTGATAACAAAATAACACTTATCTACACAAATGCTTTTTTTATGTATTTGAAAGTCATTCTGGTCGTTTTTTTCTAATAATAATAATGGAAGAGATGAACAAAGATAACAGTTTACAATATGTAACAAAGCCCCAGTAAAGGAGATGAAGAATCTCCTATACAGTTGTTGGTTGGGGTGCCCAACAATACAGGCTATTGACATAGCCCTTGGTTACCTTCCAGAAAAAGAAAAGAAGACCCTATTGCTAAAGATGCCGTCACACAATTCAGGACCAGAACTTGGAGAAATTGATTCGGATCTGTCTTGGAAAGCTCTTTCCCGAAATAAAATAAATGTCGATATTGAGGAAAATTCTAAAAGTATTGGCATGAAGAACATGCATAAAAGAAAGAAGTAAACATGTTTCATTCAGGAACTCCTCAGCAGCTCTGCCTGTTTTAGCAATAAAGATCCATAGTGCCCAGGGTTGAGATAGTAGAGGACTAAGCCTTCTGTGACTGGATAAGTCCATCCACACCTACTGTCTTCTGCTTATTTTGATCATAGACTCCATAGTTAGTCTCTGCTTGAACAGCTACCTCACTAAGCTGCATGTCACATGACAGTTTTCCATTTATCTGAACACCACAAGTACTAACAGGACCAGGATGAAATTAGTCACTTAAGATTATGATGCTGAATCTCAGAGACTAAAATGTTAGCACTAGGGGGATTAGAATTATAAGGGAGATGGTCTTGGGGTTAAGGGCCTTCTAATCCTTGTCAAAAGAAAAAATATTACAGAATCTGATATCCATGCATCTTGTTCCCAGGTAAATAAAATTCCACAGGAGTTAATGATAGTCATCTCCTATGTGATTTTAAGCCAATGCATATGACTCAGGAATATTGACATATGAGGAAAAGTGAACCCAAGAAGTCTAACAGTATATTCAAACCAGTAAAACCTGAGTTTAGCTGTTAAATAAAAACATATTTATTATAAAAATTATACTGGCCATCTGAAACTCTATTATTTTACAATGTTATGATGCTGCATCTAATCTATTTTTCAATTTGTTGTCTTATTCAGATATATAAAGACATTCTTCCTCTAGCTGAGTTATCCTTAATTTCACTTTTAAAGTTTCTGGAAACAATTTTAGAGTATACACAAACTCTTCTTTAAAAGATTTGGAACACATAAACATACAAACAGACACACACATACACAGACGCACACACCACAAGACAAAACTCAGAGACACCCTCAGGCTACAGCATGAACTCTATAAGTAAAGTACATTTTCTACTATACAGCATTTGACATTTTTCCTTATTTGGCCTTCCTCCAGGGAAATACATCACTGTTTTACTAGGGTAGGTACCAGTGACTCTGTGCTATCTACTTCCAGGCATCCATTTTTCATAAGGATTAGCCACTTCCAATGAAACAAATCACCATGGCAAAGGGTCAGACTTCTTCAGGCAAAGACTAGCCACCTGTCCACCTGTCCACAGGTTCTGCAGGTTCTCATGGACCTTTGCTGTTAGATCTTTGTCAATGATCTATAATTACTAAATTATTTTTTCCTTTATAATCTTGAAACTGTAGAGAAGAGAGAAATAAAGACAAAAATAAAATAGAAATAGAGAAAAAATTTCAAGTTAAAGTATGGCACAAGTATATAAAGGACACTATTCCTGCCGGGCAGTGGTGGCGCACGCCTTTAATCCCAGCACTCGGGAGGCAGAGCCAGACGGATCTCTGTGAGTTCGAGGCCAGCCTGGGCTACCAAGTGAGTTCCAGGAAAAGGCACAAAGCTACACAGAGAAACCCTGTCTCAAAAAACCAAAATAAATAAATAAATAAATAAAGGACACTATTCCTAAAATACAGTGTGCTATACGAGTATCCAACATCAGGTCTGAAACACTCATTAGTACAATGGCAAGAAGTACTAGTAATAAATGCCCAAAGCCAAGTATTTCCTCAGCCCAAAGGCCCAACTGTTTGTGGTCGCAGTGACATCTCTCTCTTTCTCTCTCTCTCTCTCTCTCTCTCTCTCTCTCTCTCTCTCTCTCTCTCTCTCTCTCTCTCTCTCTCTCTCAGTTCCTTTTTGATGTGGAGGCAGATCATAAGACCTCAATGTGTTGTGTGGATATTGTCAACATAAAACAAAGTAAATTCCATTCCTTCCACTTATTTTTTGTAAGAGTGTATACAGAAATCTTATTATTTCTTCTAAAAATGTTTGATAAAATTCATTAGTGAATCTCAAAGGGCCTGAGACTTGCTATGCATGAATGAATGAATGAATGAATGATTATGTTTCTTGGTTAGGAGGTGAGACTGTATGAGAGGAGTATTTGGAATGAGATGAGGAAGGGAAAAGAACATGAGCAAAATACACTGTATGAAATCTTTAAAAAATAGTTTTTAAAAGTGGGAGTGATAAGATTTTATAACTAGATTTTCACTAATATTAAGTTTTATTTAGTAGGTGAATCTGGCCTGTTCATCCTATTCTTTGAGAAATTCGTGCTTTAGAACTTATTTCCTACATGCATAGCCTAGTTACAAATCTACACAGTGATGTTATCACTGGGATTGGAATGCAGCTGGAAAATAGAAGAATAAAAAGATGAGAGGATCTTGAAGAAAGAAGATATATAAAGTTAAATTTAGATGCATTCAGCCATATCATATTATTTCATGAAAATAATTACCTCCTTATTTGTTTGAAATCTTTAGGAGAACTGTATAAAACACCTACACTTTGCAATCTGTCAGCATGGGGGAAATGTCAGCAAACATAGCTGCTCATTGCTTCACATCCCTGGTTTTGCTTTGAATCATATCTTCCCAGAGGAGACAACACCTACTGCTCAAAATGCACATTTTGAAGACCTCTGGAATTTACCTGAGTAATTTCAAGTGTCTGTTTCCCAGAACTGCCAGAGTCCGTACAGAATCATGAACACTGGTAAAAATTGGATTCAGTCAACAGATCATGTTAGGAACTGAGTTCACTGAGAAAAAAAAATGGGACTTCACAATCAAGAGATGGTACATATGTTTGCATTCTAAGCAACGGGGCAAGTAGTCAAGAAGAAAGTACCTGCTGAGGAGAGTAAATAAGTCTAAATAAGTCTAAAATGGTAAAAGTTTACACTGAGCAGTTTATCATGTAACCCAACTTCCTATGGACACTAAACATGTTTGATTACTCTTAAGAATCCAGATATATTCCATCTATTCCTAATAGAGTCCTATTCCAGGAGAAATACACAGGTGCACAATTTACATGCAAGTCAGAATTCTCTCGAAAGAGCCTATCAACGATGAGAACAGACTCACTGTTTACTTGAGGTTTAAATACTTAGCTTTAGCTGAAAAAATTTTGTATTTGTTTTTCTGTTCACTAATTTGAAGAACTTTCTAGAGTTGGCATTTAAGAAGTCTACAATGAGTTCTAGGACTACCCTGTTTTTCTCTTATAGGACTTGATATAGACTCAGCACAAAAGTGTGTATGTTTGTGTTATTGTATGATAGGAAAACAACACATTAGCCTCCTAAAGTCTTTCATTGTATGCGGTTCTTCAGTGGCATGGCTTTTCACTCCTCCAGTCCATGCTTCACAATTACTGTATACAAGATTCTAAAGTAAAAAGCAAGACTTTTATAGCTGCTGGTTTATCCTTAATTCTTTGTTTTCCCCAAAGTTCACATAAAAATATATGAAGATACTCTTCCTACCATCACTTACTTGCTTCAGTAATTGCAAACGTGCTCAGTACATCTTGAAAATGTTGAGGGCAACTGAAATGGCATATGTTCAATTCTGATACAGTTGCACACCCTGAGTTAGAGGGAGCCCTACACACAAACAAGGCCTCTTGGTACCAGGAAAACCTGTGAATCCCAAAGTTAAGTGGAACAGTGGAAGATCTGACTTTCACTGAACCTGATGGCATGCCCCCTGAGTAAGAGCTCAGCCTATGTTACATGTTACCCATGTATCTCAACTTCCTTTCAGAATTTTAGAATTTTGAAAACCATTCCTTCCATTCCCATTTATTTTGGCAACAGGTGAACATTACTTTTCCTTTTCTACAGAAGTTTTCAAATTCATTTTAAGGATTTGAAAAGGTTAGCTAGAAACAAACTCTCATGTACATTTTTCAGTCCCCCATCTTTTTAGAAATACATTACAAGTGCTAAATAACTCACTTTATGGCTTAGCACCTGCACCACTGAAGACTAATTCTCACTGACTCCAACAGAAGTCATTATGGTAAGTTTAATTTTGCATCCATTTTTAAAAGCATAGTACACAGCTGGGAACTCTCTTAAGGGCATCTGCAACGTGCACTGCATCCCTCTCCCAGTAGCCTCATCACGTCATGCCGAAGACTCATGGCCTCTGGCTGACATGCAAAAAGCTGTGAATACATAATATGAATGGATACTCAAATGCCCCAAATTAATTATTCTGTGAAACAATGTACTGTGCTTATCTTCAGATGCACTCTAAAGAAATAAAAAGAACAAGGCATTGCTGGCTTTTCTTTGTTTTATTAATAATACCTTAATATTTCAAGCAAGGGCAAATGCATATGCTTATGATTTCATTATTGGTATATTGTTTTACAAAGCTGTGATAAGCCCAGTCTGTTTTAATTTTTTTAGAATTCTGGAAAATCTATAATGTGATTCAAGTATTTTTTATCTCATAACAAATCATAATCAGTCCCCAAACCCTAAAGAAAATATCCACTGTTGTGATCTCTATAATTTTCAAAACAAAAGCAGGTCCTGCATAGAATACTTTATCTTAGGACTTGACAGTAACATCTATTCACTTTGCCAGACTATCAAATGTGTGTGTCGGTGAGGAATCATTAATTTCTGAAAATAAACTTGCTAGGTACAGGCATTTTTGTTTACTGTGTCCATTTCTAAAACCTATGGGCAATGCCTGATTGCATTATAAACACTAGCAAAACATGTACACAGCCATTGAAACAGACACCAAATTAAAAACATTAATTGATTTGCATTCAACATGACTTAATTACCTCTTTAACCAATAGACCTAACCATAAGATGTTTTAATCTATCTGTTATTATGCATTCAAAATGACCCAGGAAAACAAAAGGACATAGAAAATACCGGGGCATAATTTATTTGACAGCCATTGAATCATCCCATAGCTCAGAAATACCAAATCAGGAAACATTTTCCAGTGAAGTATTGAATTTTATTTTGTTACCTCTATTTGTATTTATAATAACCAATATATACATATCTCTGTATACATATGTGTTTGTGTGCACACATGTTGCCTACAACTAACAAAATCAATATGCATTACCGTTTTCATTTTATAATGAATCAGAATAGAAGACAAAGAAAGCTTAACTTGCACAATTATCCTTAACTAGTTAAATATTTTTGGTTCTCTTGCAGTAGTTGTTTCACTGTGTATCATATCAATGGGAATTTTTCTCCACTTATCAGAACTATGTATTAAGCATGAATTGAAGCATGTGCCATGACTTTTCCTATTAGTATTCTTCCTAGTCCTTGTTAGACATCATATTCCTGATATTTCCAGGCTATAGAAAGCCTCCATCCTTTATTTTTGTTTGAAAGTTCATATCTTCAACCTATTAGCAGCAAGCCAGGATACAATATCCTCACCACCTCACATTTAGTTCAGTTGAACTTATGAAAACCACTCAAGAGATTCTTTAACAACTTAATACCCGTAACAGTGAAGTTATTCTACATTTCTGAAAAAGGATCCATTGTTGTTTTCTGTGTTCTTTAAAATCCCAATCTAACTAGCCATGGCTCATTGTTTCCTCCTTATATTTTAATGATGGTTAGTGATATGGAAAAATTTGTACAATGATAAACCATTTCCAAGTCTAGTTTAGAAGTAAATATCTATTTACACAATGTATCCCCTATTAAATGATTGTTTTGCTGATATCAGGCTAATTGGGTTCTCGTATATTCTCGATATTAATTGTTTGATAATTTACAAATATTTTCTACTGTTTTCTGGGCTATTTACTCTGTTGAGTGTTTCTATTAATATGCAGAGGCTTTTTAGTTTGCGATAATTTTATTTGTGCATTTATTCTTTTGTTGTCTGTTCTTTTGAATTCTTCTTCTTGTTTTTCCCTCTCGGTGAAAACAACTTTTTGCCTTTCTCACATAATATATCTTGATCACAGTTTCCCCATCCTCTTCTCTCCCCAGTTCTTTCTCGCCTTCCCTCACATTCAGATCTACCTACTTTAAGTTTTCTCATTAGAAAACAAACAGGATTCTAAGGTATAGGGATAAATTAAATTAAAACAAAATAAATAAAAAACTAGCATTACAATAGGACAAAAAAAGGGAAGAAAAATAGCTGAAGAAATGGCACAAGAAACAGATAAAGATGCAGAGACCATGTTGTTTACACACTCAGGAATCTCATAAAAACACTAAATTAGAAACTATAATATATATTCAAAGGAGCTGTGGAACAGGAAAAGTATATACACATACATACACACACACATATATACATACATACATATATAAATTATCTTTCATATATGTGTGTGATGGGGGAATGTCTTTCTGTATGCTGCAAATATGTGTTGCTCTGATTGGCGGATAAATAAAGCTGTTTGGCCTATAGCAAGGCAGCTTAGAGGAAGGCGGGAAATTAAAAAAGAGAGACAGGAAGAAGTTGGGGAGAGACGCCAGCCAGTCACCCAAGGAGCAACATATAATAGGACGCATGTAAAGCCACAGAACATGTGGCTATATATAGATTAATAGTTATAGGCTAGCTCAGGCACCCTCTCGATCATTGCCAGTAGTCTATGGTGGAGTCATCTTTGTGGATTCCTGGGGACCTCTCTAGCACTCCGCTTCTTCCTATTCCCATGGTGCACTTATTTATCATGGTATCTCTTTCCTTGTTTTCCCACTCTGTTCCTGATCCAGCTCGAACCTCCCACTTCCCTAAGATCTCATTCCCCTGTCCCTTGCCCTCCATTACTGCATCCCTCACCCCCAGCTTGTTCATGTAGATCTCATCCATTTCTCCATCGCTGGTGATCCTTGTGTCTTTCCTAGGGTCCTCTTTACTATCTAGTCTCCCTGGAGGTGTGGGTTGCGGTCTGCTTATCCTTTGCTAGGCCATCTGGATAAGTGAGATAATTGTTTGGCTTGAACTGTTTGGGGGGTCCCCAGGCAGTGGGACTGGGACCTGTTCCTGGTGCATGAACTGGCTCTTTGGAGCCTAGTGCCTATGGTGAGACACTTTGTGCAGCCTTGGTGCAGGGAGGAGGGCCTTGGACCTCCCTCAATGGAATGTACCAGGCTCTGCTGACTCCCCATGGGAGATCTTGCCTTGGAGAAGGTGGGAATGGGTGGTGGATTGGGTGGGAAGGCTGCGGGGTGGGAGGAGGGAGGACGGGGGAAATCTTTGGTTGATATGTAAAATGAATAGAAAATCTCTTAATAAAAAAGCAGCTATGGGCTAATTTAAGATATAAAAGCTAGCTAGCAAAAGGCTTGAGCCATGGCCATGCAGTTATAATTAATATAAAACACTGTATGTTTACTTGGGTCTGAGTGGCTGCAGAACTGGTGGGTGAGAGAGATTTGTCCCGACTTCTGGTGGGCCAGGACACAAGAAAACTTCAGCTACGTGTATGATAAAATTAAGAAAAAAAGACAAAGCCCAGACATGACATTATGTTACAAGGAAATTCCAAAAATGTCCTTGGCTTCATTTCTGTTGGCCGTCCACTGCTGGGCATACTGCCTATCCTTAAGAGTGAGTAGTTTGTTTTTCCAGTGAGACTCTCTTGGAGAAAACTAGATTTTCATTTGCAATTGATTATCAATTGGAGATAGGTTCTGACCCAAAAATTGAAGCACATTTCCACTTTTCCTTTCAGGTCTCAGACCCATCCAGTATAGACTCTTGCATGCCCTGTGTGTCCTGCCTCAATCTCTGTGAGTTCTTTTGAGCTTTGATTATGCTTGTTTAAAGGGTCTTGTTTTCATGGTGTCCTTCACCCCCTCTGCCTCCTACACTCCTTCTGCTTCCTTTTCCACAGAGTTACCTAAGTGCAGGGGAACAGGTGATTTGACTGAGACATCCCCTGTAGTGCTGAGTGTCCTAAGGCCTCTCATTCTCTGCATATTGTCTCACTGTGGTTCTCTCTATTTTTCCCACCTGCTGTAGGAGGAAGCATCTCTGATGATAAATGAGCAAGGCACTGATCTATGAGTACAAAGGAATGCCAAGAGGAGCCATTTTATTGCTACATTTTGCTGTTGTTGTTAGGTTTTATTGGAACATTAGTATTCAGTTTTATCGTAGGCCCTGGGTTATGTAGCCTTTTTCTTCATCAAACAGTATTGGGTATGGATTCTATCTTTTAGAGTGGGATTTAAGTCAAATCAAACATTGCTTGGCTATTCTCACAAGATTTGTGCCACTACTGCTCTAGCATATCCTGCAAGGAGAACAGCTTTATAGATCACAGGGTTAGTGTGTGGGTTGGTGTTTTTGTTTTTCCTTTGGTAGTGTGCAGACTATTTTCCTATATCAAAGACTGATAGGCACATAGGACTGAAGGCTCTAAGTAGGTAAAAGCTTGATATCTCAATGTTCAATGAGTTGTGTAGCTGTTGTCCTCAGCAACAGGGCCTTGATGTCAGTTTGTGGAGATTAATTTTGTCAAAGTAAGCCTTGGTAACAGCCTGGATCCTCTGTGTATTCCCATGGAACCCCCCCTGGCAAACAACTCAATTAGTTGTAACCCAATTCCTGTGCTGGAAGTTTCACTTGGTCACAAGATATGACTAACTAAAGCATCTACCATATTAGGTTTTTATACTACCCCTAAAATGTGCCTTCATTCCCACATACCTTCCTAGTGCCTCTCTTCCATTCCTTCCCATTTGATGTTCCAGTTCTAGTCCCTCCCACATCAATCAATAACTGTCTATTATATTTCCCTTTCCTGAGAAGATCTATCCCCTTCCCCTAGTCACTTATTCTATACCTAAATTCTATGGTTCAATAGACCACAGAATTTAGGTATTTGTTTATTTTTGACTTTGCATCTAATACCCATATATAAGAATGCATATCATATTTTACCATATTTGTCTTTCTGGGTATGAGTTACCGCACACTGAATGATTTTTTTCTTGTTCTATCCATTGACCTGTGAATTTCATTATTATTAATTAATTAATTTATTTTTTAAATTTTATTTTATAATTTAATTTAATTTTACATATCAGCCACGGATTCCCTTGTTCTCCCCCCTCCCACCCCCCTATCTTCCTCCCAGCCCACCCCCGATTCCCATCTCCTCCAGGGCAAAGACTCCACTGGGGATTGAGTTCAACCTGGTAGATTCAGTCCAGGCAGGTCAAGTCCCCTCCTCCCAGGTTGAGCCAAAAGTCCCTGAACAAGCCCCAGGTTCCAAACAGCCAGCTCATGCACTGAGGACAGGTCCTGGTCCCACTGCCTGGATGCCTCCCAAACAGATCAAGCTAATCAACTGTCTCACTTATCCAGAGGGCCTGATCCAGTTGGGGGCTCCTCAGCTATTGGTTCATAGCTCATGTGTTTCCATTCGTTTGGCTATTTTTCCCTGTGGTTTTTCCAACCTTGGTCTCAACAATTCTTGCTCATACAAACCCTCCTCTTTCTTGACAATTGGACTTCTAGAGCTCCACCTGGGGCCTGGCCGTGGATCTCTGCATCCGATTCCCTCAGTCATTGGATGATGTTTCTAGCATGACAATTAGGGTGTTTGGCCATCCTATCACCAGAGTAGGTCAGTTCTGGCTTTCTCTCAACCATTGCCAATAGTCTATTGTGGATGTATCTTTGTGGATTTCTGTGGACCTCTCTAGCACTTTGCTTCTTCCTATTCTCATGTGGTCTTCATTTATTATGGTCTCTTATTCCTTGTTATCCCTCTCTGTTCTTGATCCAGCCCTGAAAAAAGAAGTTGAAGAAGATGTCAGAAAGTGGAAAGATCTCCCATGCTCGTGGACAGGCAGGATTAACATAGTAAAAACGGCAATCTTACCAAAAGCAATCTACAGATTCAATGCAATTCCCATCAAAATACCAACACAATTTTTCACAGACCTGGAAAGAATAATACTCAACTTCATATGGAAAAACAAAAAACCCAGGATAGCCAAAAGAATCTTGTACAATAAAACAATCTCTGGAGGCATCACGATCCCTGACTTCAAGCACTACTATAGAGCTACAGCAATAAAAACAGCTTGGTACTGGCATAAAAACTGACATGTGGACCAATGGAATCGAATTGAAGACCCTGACATTAATCCACACACCTATGAACATATAATTTTTAACAAAGAAGCCAAAACTGTACAATGGAAAAAAGAAACCATCTTCAACAAATGGTGCTGGCATAACTGGATATCAACGTGTAGAAGGCTGCAAATAGATCCATATCTGTCACTGTGCACAAAATCCAGTTACTCTGAACCTGCTAGAAGAGAAAGTAGGAAGTAGTCTTGAATGCATTGGCACCAGAGATCACTTCCTAAATATAACACCAGTAGCATCCTTGGAATCAGATGTATCTAGTACATCTCTAACTTTCTGTTCTTGATGTGATTAGGAGGGCACAATGAAATTCCTGTCTCCACAACAAAGGGGATTTTTTTTTCTGAAGAATTATTTTGTTTAGAGAGGCTATCATTATACACATTTTCATCCTTTACCAAAGTCCTTACAAGATATCCCAAAGGATGCCGGGCGGTGGTGGCGCACGCCTTTAATCCCAGCACTCGGGAGGCAGAGCCAGGTGGATCTCTGTGAGTTCGAGGCCAGCCTGGGCTACCAAGTGAGTTCCAGGAAAGGCGCAAAGCTGCACAGAGAAACCCTGTCTCGAAAAAACCAAAAAAAAAAAAAAAAAAAAAAAAAAAAAAAAAAAACAAGATATCCCAAAGGGAAAGGCATTACTATTGAGAACCATTAAGAATAAAAGTAAAAAGGTGCTGTAGAAGTGTGGTCTGCATTGTTAAAATGCTGAAACTTTGTCAAGTAGCAAAAAGTAGCTTCCTTTTTTCAACTATAATTTGCTAAAAGAATCATAAGTTTAGAAAAACCAGTTGGATTAACTCTTCATTACAAACTTGATGGAATTCAGGGTCATCTGAGTGTGAGCCAGAACGGCTTGATCACACAGCTGCCATGACAGGCTTGGAGGCCCAGACACAGCCTCTGTTTCAGGCTTGCTACAAGTAACACCCAGACCCAGGAGAGAGGGCCTGCATCTAAGTGGAAATACCTGACATTCCATACATTCTCTATACCCCTAGACAACTGTCAACCAATCAAGGTCCTAAACACCAGAAATCCCCTCACCCCAACCTCTGCTATGATAAAAATCCCCACCCTACCTTGGCTGGGGTCTCTCTGCTCTCACTGCTGCATCAGACAGAGTCCAAGTTCTAAGCTTAAAATAAAGGCTCTTTGCTTTTACATATGGGATTCTGTCTCTGTGGTGATATGAGGATAAGACACCCAGGTGACACATGACATGGTATATCCTGAGGGCCTTTAGAAGTAGGACACCCACCTCATACATGCTAGAACATGTTGGTTTTCCCAGCTGATTTAATACAAAAGCTAGCTGTCTACTAGTGTTTATTTCTGCTTCCTGAAGATACAGCTGGACCAGCTACTCCATGCTAGAGTCACAATACTTTTCCTGCAAAGACGCCCTCTATGCATAAACCCAGAGATCTATATCAATTATTCTTGCTCTTACTTGGTTTTGTTAGATATTTTTTAGTGCAATGAGAAAACAAATTGCTGACTAATGTTTTTCCCACAATGACACAAGCTAAAATTATACAGAAAGAGGGAATCTCAATTAAGAAAATATCCAATTAGACTGGCTTGTAATTCAACTACTCAGTAATGCTCATTACTCCAATGTTATAACATGAGAGGAAAAAGATGTGCCAAAATATAACAAAGTCACATTTGTAATTTAAAATAAATTTTACATATATTTATAAATTATTAACTTACATTAATTATATACAACAATGTGCTTCATTATAATGTTTTTACACATGTACATCATATACACCTCCCCATTACAGTCTCTTGGACACCCACGCTTATGACCTCTTTCCTATTTCCAAACAGTAGTCCTTTCCTTCTGCATCTTCTTTTTGGTGTTGGTTTATTTGATCTATTAAATTTTACAGCACCATGGTTGAGAGTTTGTTTTCAGGAGCCTGCACACAATATAAGTGGCTTTACTACTGAATAAAGCGTTTTTCACTCAACTACTGAATATAAAACTTCAGGATAGTATGAGGTCCCATGAACCCCTCACCCTTTCATGGCAGGATATCAACAAGTCTAGGCTTGTTAAGATCTTATGCAATCTTAGTCAAAGATACAACAACTATGTCATATAAGAAAGTCAGCCTTTATTATGACTCTTGGCCCACTCACTTTATGATTCTTACATTCTTTCTATTCCTTCCTCTAAGCTATCCACTGAGCTTAGGAGAGGGTGAAATACATGCCACATTTATGATAGACACTCAATAGTCACATTTACTTTAGTATTGCAACCTATTATTATTCGCTACAGTTTCAGGCACTTACATATTATTAAATATAAGTGTGTGTATGTGTGCATATATATGCATATATATGTGCATATATGTTTGTATGTATGTATATATATATATATATACACATATGTTATCTCTCACATTTATGTATGAAAAATAGTGACTAAAAAATTTGCCAAAAGTTTTAATAAAACAAGTATATCTGGACATACAAACATATAGAAATAATCATTTTTTTAGAATTTTACCATGAAATAAATGTGATTAATGAATGATGATGATAGAAATAAAGAAACTAAATGCTATTTCTTCATCATGGTATCCCTATTGATTTAAGAAACACATGGTTATAATAATTTTAACATACATTTATGTAGCTATAAGTTTTCCCATTTATGTAGCTGTAACAGTCCCATGGCTGCTTATAAAATAATCATTCAGAGGCTTATATTAATTACCAATTGTATGGCCTATGGCAGGCTTCTTTTCTAGCTAGCTTTTATAACAAACCATTTCTATTAATCTAAAAGTTGCCAAGTGACTATGGCATTACCAGTCTGCTGGCATCTTGCTGTTCTTTATGCAGTGGATGGTGACTCTTTTGCCTCTGCCTTTTCTCTTTCTTGCCTATCTGCTTAGATTTCCCACCTGCCTATAAGCTGCCTTGCCATAGGCCAATGCAGCTTTATTTATCAACCAATCAGAGCAACACATATTTACAGCATACAGAAAGATATCCCACAGCACTTCCCTTTTTCTGTCTAATCAAAAAGGAAGATATTAAATTTGATATGTAAAATTACATGTAATAAAATAGTTACCAAGCAGGAATTACAGTTATAGTATCTAGTCTATTTGTATTTGGCAAAATTAAAGAAGATATCCTATCTATCCTATATTTGTGAATCTAAAGTTTCATATCTAAGTTATCTTTTATCATAACCAAGAAAATTATAACTATCTAGTCTTCAGCTACATCAGGGACCTCAGAAGGACATAATATTACCTAAATAAACAGGAAGAGCATTGCAAGCAACTTTCAAAAATCTAAAATGACAGAGACATCTGGCTGCCTGGACAGTCACCCAAAGTTCCTCTGCAATGTTGGGGCATCCATCTTTAGCCTATAGGTCTATAGTTTCTCAGTTGCTTCTCCCTGTATCCTGTTGAATGTCTGGCAGTTTCTTCTATGAAGCAGGAACCTGAAGGATCTTCTCAACTTGCAAAGTTGAGTAGTTATCTTCCCATGGTTCCTGCATGTCCAGTTTGTACAGCATCTTGTCAAGCATTCAAGGCAAGAACGTGTTTTTGCCCAGTGGCTAACTTTTGCCACAAAGAAAGCAAACTCCATATGGAGTTGCTTTGATGCTCATCTTCCTCTTTGAAGTAATTGATGCAGCCAGGAACAGATGTGTCTCATTGTCCAGAAAGTATAAGTTTTTAAAACATTTTAAATGCCCTATTATGCTATGGATATCACTCTGTATGCTGTGAATGTGTTGCTCTGATGGTTAATAAATAAAATGCTGATTGGCCAGTAGCCAGGCAGGAAGTATAGGCAGAACAAGCAGAGAAGAGAATTCTGGGAAGAGTTAGGAGTCGCCAGCCAGACACAGAGGAAGCAAGATGTGAAGACAAAACTTAGAAAAGGTATCAAGCCACGTGGCTAAACATAAATAAGAATCATGGGTTAATTTTAGTGCAAGAGCTAGTCAATAGTTAGCCTGAGCTGATAGCCGAGTAGTTTTAATTAATATAAACCTCTGTGTGTTTATTTGGGTCCAAGCAGTTGCAGGACTGGTGGGTGAGAGAGATTTGTCCTGACCGTGGGCCAAGTGAGACACAGGAAAATTTAAGCTACAATATTCTGTAGGTCTTTTAAGTGTTTGAATATTACCTACCTAATTAAAATATATCTATGTATACCTAGAAAACATAACTAACATCACTATAAGTTTGATTATCAAAGATGATTATTAATCTGTATTTCTTAATTATACATTATAATTTCAAATGAGCTGTACAAACATAATACCATAAACAAGAAGAGTAGAATATACATACAATATAACAAAATTAACTTTAAATTTGTATCAATAAACTAAAATCCATAGCAATATAAAACATTTCTAAACAAGTTGTTGCTCTTTAAAAGTAGATTCAATAATTTACCTTTTCATCCTATCATATCTGTAATATCCCCTTTTCTTCATTAGAAAGAAATTACATTTATAATCAACCCCCTTTAAATAAAAATAAACATTCATAAACAATATTTTGAGAATTTGGGCATAGCTTCTCATACTACTTCCTGCTGGATGAGGGTGCTCGCAATCTTATAGGGATTCTGAGGAAATTAAGAATTATGATCAATTCCTGACTGGAGTAGTCTGTGAGGCTGCATTGTCTGAGCCAGTTGCCTTGAAACTGTTATGAACATTGGATGATCTAGTCCATGGTGTCATTGGAAACCTTTCAGGGGGTCTTGGCTGATCAAACCATATTAGCCTGGAAGCAATCCACAGATTTTCATCTTCTGTGGAAACAAAAGCAGAACCTCTTTTCTAAAGCAACATATCCTTAGGCACAACTTTTAAAGACAAGATACCTTTAAACACACACACACACACACACACACACACACACACACACACAAATCAGCAGTCCTTACAATCAAATGTCTTTCTTAAAGAAATAACTGCTGGTGGCAGTTCCATCTCATAGTTAAAAATCTCAAAGACAACATTATCCAGACTCTCTGTGTGATTTCCATCTTTATGTGGCTTATTGTTCATATTACTTTTACTATTTCTTTAAATATTTTTTTTGCAAACTATCTATTTCTTTATATAACTGTCTATCCTCTTTTTCCTCTCTTTTCCAAGCCTACATACATTTTTACACATAAAGTAAACCATTTAGAGGTTTATTCCATCTGAATCTATCTTTTTTTGAATCTGTTGCTTTAAAATTCAGCATGGCAAGGCTTGAAATGGCAGCCTTGGCTGCTGGCTCTGCCCACCTCAGCTTCTCAACATGGTGGAGGTAATTCACTCCCAGCTCTGGGAGCCATGCTTTCTGCTGACTCAGGGAGGCAGTGGGTTTATGCCTCTATCAAGGAGTGTGTATCTCAGAAACTTTTTTTGTCTGTACTAGCAAAAGCTAAATTCACCATGCAGTGAACTGCACGGCTTGGAGACTCCACTGTGTACTATGGTGGGTATCCACCATGCTTCTTAACTTATGACAGCTGGTGGAAGTTCCATCACACAGGCAGCTGTTCGGGAGATGATTCTCTACGCTGCTACTGGCATGTGACTGTGAGATTAGGAAGCCTATTATGGCTTCATTTCTGTGTGTTCAGAATCTTTAAGCTTTTTTAGGTCTATGTGGATCAATGCCCAATGGTGAGTACCAAATGTAACTGTAAGTTTTCTCTGGTCCTGCCTGGACCCACAGTCCCATGGCCACTTATAAAATAATCATTCAGAGGCTTATATTGATTACCAGTTGTATGGCTTATGATGGGCTTCTTGTTAGGTAGCTCTTATAACTCAACCCACTTCTGTTAATCTATAAGTTGCCCCATGGCTGTGGCATTACCAGTCTGCTGGCACCTTACTGTTTTTAGGTGGCAGCTATCATCTCTTCCACCTCTGCTTTTTCTCTTTCTTGCCTATCTGCTTAGATTTCCCACCTGCCTGTAAGCTGCCTTGCCATAGGCCAATGCAGCTTTTTAATCAACCAATCAGAGCAACACATATTTACAGCATACAGAAAAACATCCCACAGCACCTTAATTTCTTTAACTGATTTGACCTCTTCTTGATATTGGAGTTTTTGTATATTTTAAGTTTTTTTTATTAATTTTTAAAATTAGCATAATCACATCATTTACCACTGATAAATGAGTTTTTATTGAGGTGGTACTGTGGTTTAAATATAAAATATCCCTGCACAGTCTCACAGGAATACTTGGTCTTAGATAGCAGCATTCTAAGCATAGCCTGTGGAAATGCTTGATTACACAATACTTTTATCATAACTGTGACAAAAATTGCTAATAAAAGGGTTTATTTTAACTCATGGTTTCAGAAGTGGTACACTATACTACGGCAAAGAAGGCATGGTAACAGGAGAGTGAGGCAGCTGTTCACTAGATACCTTCAGTCATAAAGCACAGAGAGGACACTGCTTCCCTTTCGTTCAGTCTTAGAAACTCGCCATACCTTGCAGACACCACATTCACTGGGTCTCCCTCCTCAGTTCAACTTCCCTAAAATCTCCTTGTCCTATTTAGGTATCTATTGTTGTAATAGAACCAAAGCAACTCTGTGATTAAAAGGTTTATTTCTGCTTACAAATCTCTGGACACATTCTATCATTGAGGGAAATCAGAGCAGAAACCTATGTAGGATAATAACTTGGAGGCAGAAACTGAAGTAAAAGGCATAGAAATACACTTGCTGGCTTGCTCGCCATAGTTTGATCAGCCTTTGTTCTTATGGTACCCAAGACCACCTGCCAATGGGTGACCCCACACCACCAACTCCAACATCAATCATCAGTCAAGACAATACCCCATAGACTTACCTACAAACAAATCTTATGAGGCATTTTTTCAGTTAAGATTCTCACTTCACAGATATAGTTAAGTATATGTCAAATTGACACAAACCAACGAGCACACTCCCTTACAGATATATTAGAGTTTGATCTCCTAACAGATACTAAATCCCACCATGTCCTTGTTCAGTTTATATTTAGGAAGCCATGTTGGTGAGATTGTATGGGTATAGCTTCTAATATTTTTAGGAAATTCAATGTCATAGAAAACTCCCTCAACTTCTGGCTATTTGTTAAACATTTTTAATTTTCTGTAGAGTACATTCCTGTGAAGGAGCAAAGTGAACTAATGAAACTACAAGACATCATTGTATTTCAGTGACTGTAAAGTAGAATTGAGAAGGACAATGAGATATTTCAGTAAATAAACTAATATTACCAAGTCCGGTGATTTAAATTCAATTTCTGAACCAAGATAGAAGGAAAAAAATATGAATTCCCACAAATTGATCTCCACATTTACACTGTGATACACAAATATACATAGTTATACAGAGAGAAAGAAAGAATATTATTTGTTACATAAACAAGAATAAGAACAGAATTTCTTCAAGTACATCTCACCTGTCAGTCATAATTTACTTTTATGGAGTTAAAGGGGGTTATTAGTGCAGACAAGTCTTTCCAGTTAGCTCTGGACTTCCTATACCTTTCCTTATTTTCTTGAAATGTAGAAATAATTAATACAATTTTTATTATTTACAATAGTATTTTAGGACAAATAGATTCATATGGAGAATCTACATGAATTTAATGGCTTCCTAAAAAATACTACTTCTGCCTGAAGTCTGTATTTATATGAGAAGAAAAATTTGATATTTAAATGATATGTTGGTTCTCACTCATCCTGGTTCCAATTGTACATTTTCAATAAATTTTTCATTGGAAGAGAGTTAATTGACAGGCATAAGATTAGAAACCCCACATTAATAAATAACATTAAATATATTATAAGATATTGAAACAGCTGCAGTATCCCCACTCCTACACATATACACAAAGGAAATGAAATTAGTGCATTAAGGAGCTGACTAAATCTCTATAATTAAAATAGCACTATTCAATCACCAATTTATGGGGTTAATTTCAGTGCTCATCAATTGATGAGTAGATACAGATCATGTAGTAGTACATATGTACAATTGTATACCACTCTGCCATGAGAAAGAAATTATCCCATTTGTAATAACATGGGTGTAACTAGAAGTCATTATGTTTAGTGAAATAAACTAGATAATTTCAAATGATGTAGATTCTGATACTAAATGTGGTTTCTGAAACCATTGCTCTTAAAGTACTTAAGAGCACACTGCTGCTTACTTGATGTTAGAAGCACAATGCATAGAGGAATGCAAGGTTATATTGGTCAAAGATAGACATACAGTCTGGAAGAATGAGATCATAAAGTATACTGTGGAGACTGGTGACTATAATTAAAACTTCACTGCACATTCCTGAAAGCAGAAAGATATTATGGATGGATGAATGTTAGTTGTTGTTGGTTGGGAGATGTTACCTGAGTGAGCTTAAGTTTTCAGCACCTAGTCACATTGAATCTTTTTTAGTGTTTTACTTTAAAACACTATTTTACAGATGACAACTACATATATTATATGTCAGTTTCAAAAAAGAAAAAATATGATAGACAAATAAAAATATCTAAAGTGTTAAAGTATTTTAGAACATTTTGTACACTCTAAAAATGTATCTCTACTGATATGTTGTCTAACGTAATGAATCTGAGTGGTTTAAAAGGAAGCAATCTTGATTTGCATTTCCCTGATAATTAGGGATGTTGAGAAATTCCTTAAATGTCTTTCAGCCACTTGAGTTTCCTCTATTGAAAATTCTCTGTTTAGTTCTATAGTCCATTTCTTAATTGGACTGTTGGGCATTTTGATGTCTAATTTCTTGAGTTCCTTATATATTCTGGATATCAGTCCTCTGTCAGACGTGGGGTTGGTGAAGACCTTTTCCCATTCTGTAGGCTGTTGCTTTGCCTTATTGACCATATCCTTTGCTCTACAAAAGCTTCTCAGTTTCAAGAGGTCCCATTGATTGATAGTTTCTCTTAGTGTCTGTGCTACTGGTGCTATATTTAGGAAGTGATATCCTATGCCAATGCATTCAAGACTACTTGCTACTTTCTCTTCTAGCAGGTTCAGAGTAGCTGGATTTATGTTGAGGTCTTTGATCCACTTGGACTTAAGTTTTGTGCACAGTGATAGATATGGATCTATTTGCAGCCTTCTACATGTTGATATCCAGTTATGCCAGCACCATTTCTTGAAGATACTTTCTTTTTTCCATTGTATAGTTTTGGCTTCTTTGTCAAAAATTGTATGTTCAGAGGTGTGTGGATTAATGTCAGGGTCTTCTATTTGATTCCATTGGTCCACATGTCGGTTTTCATGCCAATACCAAGCTGTTTTTATTACTGTAGCTCTATAGTAGTGCTTTCTTAGAAAATTGAGAATCAATCTCCCCCAAGATCCAGCTATACCACTCTTGGGCATATACCCAAGGAATGCCCACTCATACCACAAGAGCACTTGCTCAGCTATGTTCATATCAGCATTGTTTGTAATAGCCAGAACCTGGAAACAACCTAGATGCCCTTCATCTGAAGAATGGATAAATAAAATGTGGTACATATACACAATGGAATACTACTCAGCAGAGAAAAACAATGATATCATGAGGTTTGCAGGCAAATGGATGGATCTAGAAAAAGTCATCCTAAGTGAGGTAACCCAGACTCAGAAATACAAACATGGTATGTACTCACTCATAGGAGGAGGATGTGGAACAAGGATGACTGGATTGCTACTCAGATCACCACGGAGGCTACCTGGGAAAACAGGACCCCAAGAAAGACACAGGGATCACCCAATGACAGAGAAATGGATGAGATCTACATGAACAATCTGGACATGAGTGGGGGTAATGAAGGGCTAGGGTCAAGAGAAAGAGAGCTTGGGGGAGCAGAAGATCCCAGCTGGATCAACCACAGAGAGGGAGAACAAGGAATAGGAGACCATGGTAAATGAAGACCACATGAGAATAGGAAGAAGCAAAGTGCTAGAGAGGCCCACAGAAATCCACAAAGATACCCCCACAACAGACTGCTGGCAATGGTCGAGATACAGCCCGAACTGACCTACTCTAGTGATGGGATGGCCAAACACCCTAATTTAATACATGGGTATGTATAAATATCAATGACTATGAAAAAGATTCCACCAATAATAGCAAAATATACTGTCACATACAGCAGCACATGTCTGTTAGCATTCAGACCCACTTGGAATCCTGGCTAATAGGCAGATAATACCTTTGCCTGCCAAGCATCCTGATGTCATCCTACCTTCCCTTTAAGGAAGGACTCCTCCCCCTTCACTCACTCTCTCTCCTCCCCTCTGGCCACCAGGTACTGTGCCTCTCTCTCTCTCTCTCTCTCTCTCTCTCTCTCTCTCTCTCCCTCACTCTCTCCCTCCCCTCTCTCTCTCCTCCCCCCATAATAAAACTCTCCACTGAGTGCTTGTAGCATGGCGTCTCTTTCTCTCACCTACCATGGGGCACCCTGGCTCAAACTTGCCAAGGTCTCTTTTTTCATCTATCACAACAATGTCTTTCTGAGGTTGTCTGAAAACTTACAGAAATGGGGTTGTAATCAGTGCATGTTGACTGGCATATACTTCAGTTTACAAAGAAAATAATTGTATCTGTTTTCTCTGATGTGATATGAGAAATGAAGTCATGTTTTACCTTCTTGCTATAACTTGAGAACAAAAGACATCATTGCATTTCAGCGACTGGTGTGACTATGAGGAAGATTCTTTTCAAGAGAAAAACAAGCTATTGAATGTGACCATGGGGTACTCTAAATCTTAAACCTCTCATTCACTTAGAACCACACGGGAGCTTACTGGAAGGTGCCAAGCACAGGCAGACCCAGGTGTTTTCCCTCAGGCAGATGCTAAAGAGTGATTTCACTATTTGCAAAAGTAAATTTCTCCGCTACACAGAAAAATTCACCTGTGGCCAAAAAAGTATTCCACTTCATTTGAAAGATAAAGTGAATGGGAAAGGGGAAATAGGATCTTTTCAAATTCAAAGCCTGCCAGAAAAGAGATAATGAGACACTGGAAGAGATCTGATGAGATTAACAACTCCCCATATAACCTCCAACTAATGTCAGACACAACTTTCCAACTAGATGATTTCAGAATTCCCATTCTGAATCACCTCAATTGTAAAGTTACAGTGTTAGATAAGTCATTATTATATTATTGAAGAGATTTAATGTAAAGAACTATCTGAAATTATTTAATGTAACTTTTCTTTCCATTTGTGTAATGCCTGACATATCATGGCAAACAAAGAGATAGTTTCTCCATATCCAACATTACATATTTGAAGAACTGTAGCAAGTTTGTGACAACTAAAATTGTGGGCAAGAATCATAAGAAAATAAAAGCAAAATGAAACTGTAGAGCCACATATCCAGGGAAAATTTGGAAGAGTGGCAAGTATGTATGCCAAAAACATCATGCTGAGAAACAATGTTCTGAACATATGTTTTGCTAGAACTTCAATGAAATTTAAAGATGCCAGATGTCACAGGGTGGTACTATGTTTTAAGTGAATGCTCCATCAGCTTTATTTCATAGCACTGACAATTAATTTTAATCTGGCATTGAATACTTCTCTAAATTGAAGAATATTAAATGATGCATGGTCCAATCCACCTGCCACTTAGCATTCCCACCAAGAGGCTGAGAAAGGCCAAGAGGATATCTTCTTTCTAAAAAACAATTAATAAAGATATACATGATAATCATATGTGTTGGTGGTTTAGTTAACATAAAAGGAAAATTTTAAAATAAAGAAATAGCAATACTAATTAAATTTATTTAGTCTCTCTCTCTCTCTCTCTCTCTCTCTCTCTCTCTCTCTCTCTCTCTCTCTTACACACACACACACACACACACACACACACAGAGCGCACAAAAGCATAAAATTGGAAAGACATGTCAATGGAAGAAAACAAGTTTGGGTTGTGGGGGTAAAGAGGATAAGCACTTGTTTGAGAATGTTACCAAGAATATTATGCATATCAATGAATGTTTTGCTCCATAAATTCTAGTAAACATTTGCTGTGGATAATTTTATATTACCTACCTTTTCATTGCTGTGACATTGGAAAGACTGAAATGTTGACTTTGTCTCAAAGGTGCAGTCCACTATGGCAGGGAAGGCACTGGGAAAGGAGGTAGCTCTTCACTATGCATTTGCAGTCAAAAAGCACAAAGTGGACAGGAAGTACAGCAATGCTATAAAACTTCAAGGCCACTCTCAGTGACGAACTTCCTCTGTAGAAGTTTCTCCTGCTAAAGGTTTGACATTCTCCTCAAACAGCACTACAACTCAAGGAACAAAAGTTCAAACACTTGAGCCTACAGGGGACATTTCACATTCAAACACTAACAGATGTTCATAAGCATATGATATAAAATTCACTAACAAGAGTTCAGAACAAAAGAAGATAATTGTTTGTGCTGGATTCTTCTTACAAAGAGGTAACCCCAAGGATGGCTTTTTTTTTATTTATTTATTTATTTATTTATTTATTTATTTATTTATTTATTTATTTATTTATTTATTTATTTTTTGGTTTTTCGAGACAGGGTTTCTCTGTGTAGCTTTGCGCCTTTCCTGGAACTCACTTGGTAGTCCAGGCTGGCCTCGAACTCACAGAGATCCGCCTGGCTCTGCCTCCCAAGGATGGCTTTTTACATTCAGGAAACTTCCATCTCTAAGTGGACAACCACTAAAGACTAGACTTTTTTGTGCAGGCCAGTTAGGAGCAGTGTGAGCCAACTGTACCATTGGAGTGCTACCACCAATTGCTTTTAAGTGATTTTAAAATGAGGAAAAACAATTTAATTACCAAAAGGATTAGAGTCACAAGAGTAGATAAAGTACCTGTACTAACCAATTTAAGTTCTTATCAGACCGAAAGAAAGTGGAGAATACTCCAGCCAAAGATGTTTTGTAGACACAAATGTTAAACAGCCTATTTGTTTTTGATTCACAAGCAAAAATGGCTAAAAGAACAGATTGTTGATTGTGTGCTATGGTCTCTAAGTCATTCTTCAGAGACTGAGGTATGGTGGTGTTTTATTTATACTGAAATGTGATTTTAATTGTATGTTAATAAATAAAGTCGCCCTGGGGTCAGAGCTATTAGAGCCATAGCAAAAGCTGGGTGTTGGTCGTGCATGCCTTTAATCCCAGCACTTGGTAGGCAGAGCTAGGTAGCTCTCTCTGTGTTCAAGGATACAGCCAGCATTGGAGACACATGCCTTTGATCTCAATACCAACCATAGAAGACCTGGAGGTCTATACAGACAGGCAGTGATGAGGCAGTCATGTGGTTGGTTTTACAACCAATGAGAAGGCAGAACAGAAAGCCTATATAAAGACAAACAGACAGGAAGTAGGTCTCTTTCGGAGAGGTCTCTTGGCTGAAGAGGCTGGCTGCAGCGGATGAGTAAGGCTCTTAGCTCTGATCTCTTGGCTTTTGTCTTTGCATTGGCTCTGTGTTTCTTATTTAATAAGATGGTTGGTTACTTCTACATTTGGCACCCAACGTGACAAGAATCCATTAAAAACTGCTTGGCTTGGCTTGGCGGCAGGTCCAGTTTCTGGTTTCCGGCCTGAGCGACCCAGCTCCCTAGCTTGGGCCCAGCTTGGGCCCAGGTCGGCTTGGCCTCAGGCCCGACTGACTATAGCCTCAAGCGGTTGCACACAGTTGGAGCTACTTGCTTAAAGCTTAAAGCTGGAGCTACAAACAACTCAGGCCTGCCCTACCAAACAGGGCCCCTGCCTGTAAAGCCAACGCACGTGGTCAGAGCTTAAGGAAGCCAGAGACAAGCCTTGACTAGGCTCAAGCGGGAACACATAGCTAGGCTTTCTTGCTCTCTCTCTCTCTCTCTCTCTCTCTCTCTCTCTCTCTCTCTCTCTCTCTGGATTCACACCTCAGACACTAGGTGGTTGTTTTGAAATTCCCTCGGATTTCTACTGTTCTACTCAGACTTGGTAAGTCAAATAAGATATCAAATATTTTAAAGGAAACTATTTAAAAGAGAATTTTTTCCACATTAAAAAAAAATGGGTTTTATGTGTACATTGGGAGAAAATTGGGCTTTGTTTGAAATTTTAGGCAGTCTGACAATGGAACAACTATATGAGAAGATTAATATTGATTGAATTATGCAGTTTATTACTTTTCTTACCCTCATTTTACTATTCAAAAAGATAGTTAATTTAATTGCCAGGATAACAGTTTCAGAAAAATATGTTAAACCTGTAAAAATGAATTATAGAGAAATTCAAATTCAGACAGAAGAAATTAACAGGGAAGTTGTTTCAAATTTGGATCATAAGGTTACAGAAAGAAAGCCTGTTTGCACACAATCACCCTTAATTTATCCGGTAGCCATAGAGCAGCTACCTGGTGAAGACAAACTACTTGGATTCCAATTGAAATGTTAGACTTACAAGGATTTAGGGAGGCAATAGCATCTTATGGCATGCATTCCCCATATGTAAAGCAAATGTTAAACACCTGGTCAACTTACAATAGGATTATACTACAGGACTGGTGGGAGCTGGCACAGGCTGGTCTAGAACACAGACAAAATCTCCAGTGAAAAATGTGGTTCAAGGATGAGGCTAAAAATACAGAAAAACAATGCAGGGACAAAGGAACACGAGTCTGCCAGGATCAGCTTATTGGAGAAGGCCAATATGCTTCAGTACAAACACAATGTTTATATGATGTCCAAACCCTAATTTTATGTCGAATGGCAGACTTGTATACATGGGACAGAGTTGAGGAACCAGGAAAAAAACTGAGTCATTTACAAAGGTTATACAGGGACCAAAAGAATCTTTCACAGATTTCTTACAAAGATTGACTTCAGCAGTAAAGAGAATGGTCCTGAATTCAGAAGCCAGTCAGATAACAATGAAATCTTTGGCTTTTGAGAATGCAAATGCAGCATGCAAGAGAATAATCAGGCCATTAAAGGCAAGATCTGCACCCTTGGAAGATTGGATTAGAGACACAGTTAATGTTGAGGCTCATGACCACGATGATATGTGGGTAGGAGAAGCAATTTCAAGAGGTTTGAGAAATGTTAGATGTTTTGGATGCAGAAAGCAAGGACATTTGAAAAGGAACTATAGACAGGTCATTTCTAGAAACAATGTTTCTTCAAGGAACACTGTTAACGGAATGCCTCTTCCTTCTGGAGTATGCAAAAGGTGTGGTAAGGGAAAACACTGGATCAACGAATGTAGATCAACAAGGGACAGACAAGGTACCTCTTTGCCTCGGGCTTCAGGAAATTCCCTGAGGGACCTCAGGCAGGCCCTCATAGCAAATCCAATTCAACCTTTCCTGCAGTTGTAGAGGAAATCCCTACCCAGAGCAATTAAATAACCAAATGCCTATTGGAATAAATCATGCTGGTCAGGATGATGAAACAGAAAGAATAGAAAATTCAGGAAAAAACATAGAAAATTTTTTGGCAAACTTCTATTAATGAACAAAGACCAAAATTAACAGTAAAAATAAGTGGTGTTTTGTTGTCTGGTCTGGTAGGCACAGGTGTAGACGTTACCATAATTGCACCAGGATTTTGGCATCCAAGTTGGACTCTTCAGGAGGTAAACATTCAACTGTTAGGAATTGGGACATTATCTCGAGTGAAACAGAGTGCAAGATGGCTCGAATATATAGGTCCAGAAGGACAGAGAGGAAAATTAAAACCATATATGGCTAACACAGCTATGAACCTGTGGGGTCGAGACTTGTTGCAACAATGGAATACTCAGATTAACATCCCTCCAATCTCAGAAACAAATTATAAACTAGCACATGTTTCTGATAGAAATATTAGAAGGCATTATTCTGAGTGGTCACCAGCCATCCATATTATACATGAACAGGGCACAACAACTGATGATCTCCCAAAGACACCAACAGCTCTACGTTTAAAATGGTCAACAGACAAGCCTATATGGATTCAACAATGGCCTTTAACAACAGAGAAACTCCAGGCTTTAAAAGAGCTGGTGGAAGAACAGTTAAATGCTCAGCACATTGAAGAATCAACCAGCCCTTGGAATTCTCCTGTATTTGTTATAAAAAAGAAATCTGGTAAATGGAGAATGGTAACAGACCTTAGAGCAACTAACAAAGTAATTCAGCCAATGGGCTCTCTACAATCTGGAATTCCTTTGCCTACTCTGTTACCAAAAGGATGGCCTCTCATAGTTATTGATTTAAAAGACTGTTTCTTTTCAATACCCTTACAAGAAAAAGACAGAGAAAGATTTGCTTTCACAGTGCCTACTTATAATAATTCTCAACCGGTTAAAAGATTTCAATGGAGGGTCCTCCCACAGGGAATGTTGAATAGCCCAACTCTGTGCCAATATTTTGTACAACAGCCATTGGAAGTGATATGCAAAAAATTTCCTAAATCTATAATTTATCATTATATGGATGATATTTTACTAGCTGACTCAAATGCAGATACTTTAGAAAGAATGTTTGAAGAAGTAAAGAAAATTTTGCCTTTCTGGGGATTACAAATTGCTCTTGAAAAGATACAAAGAGGACATTCTATTAATTATTTAGGGTATAAAATAGAGCTACAAAAAATTAGACCCCAAAAGGTGCAAATTAGGAGAGATAGACTACAGACACTTAATGACTTTCAAAGATTATTTGGAAACATTTCTCATCTACGAACCATTGTTGGGGTGAAAAATGATGAACTGAATAATTTGTTCAAAACCTTAGAAGGTGACAAGGACTTAAATAGTCCAAGGGAACTATCACCTGAAGCTGAGAAAGAATTGGCCTTGGTAGAAAAGAAAGTACATGAAGGGCACGTGGATCATATTGATCCAAAGCTGGATTGCATTTTGGTTATTTTACATTCTAGGCATTCTCCTACAGGAATATTAATGCAGAGGGAAGATATTATATTGGAATGGATATTTTTACCAAATAAACCAAATAAGAAAATAAAAACATATGTGGAAAAAATCTCTGACTTGATTTGGAAAGGAAAATTGAGACTTCATCAATTAGCAGGAATAGACCCAGCAGAAATTGTCGTACCTTTATCTAAGGAGGATATTGAAAAATTATAGACAGAAAGTGAACCTTGGCAAAAAGCTTGCAGTAATTTTTTGGGAGAAATTAACAGCAAATATCCCAAAAGCGATAGAATTGATCTTATAAAGAGAGCTGATTGGATTTTGCCTTGATTTGTACGGGAAAAACCCGTATCTGGAGTTTGTACATTTTATACAGATGCCAACAAACAAGGAAAGGCAGGTTACAAATCAGAAAAATTAAGTAAAGTGGTTCAAAGTCCTTATAATTCAGTTCAAAAATCAGAATTGTATGCTACTCTGTTAGTATTAATGGATTTTTCAGAACCTCACAACATAGTAACTGACTCTCAGTATGCTGAAAGAGTAGTATTACATATTGAGACTGCAGAATTTATCCCTGGTGCTTCAGAATTAACTTCACTATTTATTCAATTACAAGATACAATCAGGAAAAGGAGTCATCCTTTATATATAACTCACATCTGATCCCATACTGGTCTACCAGGCCCTCTAGCACAAGGCAATGATGAGACTGATAAATTATTGATAGGAAATGTGCTGGAGGCCTCAGAATTTCATAAAAATCATCATGTCAGTAGTAAAGGTTTAAAAAAGGATTTTTCCATAACCTGGCAACAAGCCAAAGAAATAGTAAAGAAATGTCCTACTTGTTCCTTCTATAATCAAATGCCATTGCCAGCAGGATGTAACCCAAAGGGTACTCAGAGGAATAAAATCTGGCAGATGGACATGTTTCATTTTGCAGAATTTGGAAAATTGAAATATGTACACAATACCATTGATACTTATTCAGGATTTCAATGGGCAACTCCTTTGAGTTCTGAAAAAGCTGATTCTGTAATCACTCATTTGCTAGAAGTTATGGCCATCATGGGTATACTTGCACAAATCAAAACTGATAATGCTCCATCATAAGTCTCTGTTAAAATGAAACAGTTTTTTTACTTATTACAATATAAAGCATATTACAGGCATACCACATAATCCTACAGGTCAAGCAGTTATAGAAAGATCAAACAGAACTCTAAAGAATATGCTAAATAAACAGAAAGGGGTAACAAAACCCCCCAGAAACAGACTGCATAATGCTCTATTAACTTTGAATTTTCTCAGTGCCAATGAGAAAGGAACAACAGCTACAGAGAGACATTGGGTAATAGAAAAAACTACAGAATTAAATCAGCCTATATACTTTAAGGATGTGCTGACCTCAAAATGGAAACCAGGATTTGTGTTACGTTGGGGATGAGGTTTTGCTTTTGTTTCTACAGGAGAAGATAAGCTGTGGGTACCATCAAAACTGATAAAGTTTCAATTTGAACAAGAGAGACCTCTTAATTAGAGGAGGTGATAGTTCATCAAACAACATGAACATCCAATTTAAACTAATTATACCAGTAATAAATGCCTTTTCATTTTATCAGATAATAACTTGCCAAAAAGGAACATCCCCAAAATTAGTCTTGGGGAAAGGTTTTTGTTTTTGTCTTTTAGGAGAATGAAGGTTAAGGAATCTGAAGAACACAGGACAAATGATACAACTGAAGAAAAGGGACAGATCATCTATCCCAGAAAACAGAGTGAAATGGCATATGGGTATATCATCTAAAAAAAATTTATAAGTCTTCCTAAATGTTTGTTTCTGCTCTTCTCTAAAGAAATTTAACACTATTGGTCTTCTTGTAGTCTCAGTTCAATTAAAATTTAAAGCTGACTTTGGAGTTGGAGAATGGTTTTCTCCTTCTTTAAACTCAAGCATTTTGTTAAAAGGAAAATGCAAACTCCCTGTGTCATGCCCAAAGAAAAGAGCCATCTTTTGCTATGGGACAGGAGAAAAGCCAAATTAATTATGGGACTATTTTATTACTAATCTCAACTCTTTGATTCCATTCTGATTCTTTAAACTTTTTTTAAAGTATGAATTTTATATTAAAATTTACAAGATTTATATATATATATATACATTTTAAAATTTGTTAAGATATGAATGCTCATATAGAGTACTAACTAATTCTAGAAAGAAAAAAGGCTTCAATTAGCTGCATATATATGTCTTTGTGTTCGAGTCTCTTATCAGTTTTCTGCAGGAAATCACGGCCAGGCCTAACATCAACTGAAGTCTCCAGAAAGAAGATGGGGCCCCACAACAACAACAAATCCAAATGGACAATAATAATATCATTAAGCTGACAAACATCATCTACAGATCAGCTTTGGACTACAAAGTGCTCAGAGCAATTTTGAGATGGCTAGCTGAGATGATCCAGTCTCAAAGACTACTTGAATAAGGACTTAAGATAAACCCTGAACTTTGGCATTATACACAGACTAGATAATGAAGGATATAGTTACCTTTCCTAGAATTTGACAATTAACCTAAAATTTCTTTTTTCAGGATAAAGATACCTTCACCCATACCCAGCAGGAAGCAATTTTAAGAATACAACGCCCACATTCCCAAGGAGGTGGTGTGGGGCGGGTGGTTTTTTGGTCTTTTTAATGGGTTTGGGGTCTGGGATAATTTTCATTGTTTAAGGGGGTTGGTTACAAGTTGTTGTCAAGGGTTAGGAAAAAGGCTAAGCAAGAAAGATTAGATTTAAGGTTCTTGTTTTAAAAACAGAAAAGAAAAGAAAAATGTAAATACTTTACATTGGATTGGATTGTTTTATATTGTATACAAATGATACATATTGAAATTGATATCGTTAGAAAATGCTATATGTATATTTCTAATTGTACTTATACCATTCATTTAACAAATAATGCAATTTTCTGATCCTTGAATGTTATTATTACCAACTATTAGGATAAAAAGCAATGAAAGTTAGTAGTTATACATTATAATAGAACTTGTAGTCATATTAGGTAAGTTTTAAAAATTGAGCAGATATATTTTAGATAGACAGGTCATCTTCAAACCCTTCAGAGATCTACAG
Organism: Peromyscus eremicus; assembly: GCF_949786415.1. Classification (NCBI taxonomy): domain Eukaryota; kingdom Metazoa; phylum Chordata; class Mammalia; order Rodentia; family Cricetidae; genus Peromyscus; species Peromyscus eremicus. The sequence continues at coordinate 87,926,637 of NC_081431.1, read as the reverse complement.
AATATGGCATTTAAAATGTTTTAATGACTTAGAAAATTTTTCTTTTTGTTATGACTATGAGACATGTTGGCTCCTGGCAGTACCAATCTACTTCAGAGAAAATATGGACATTGAAGAAACTGTATACGAAATTAACTTTCATTGTGGCAAAAGTTAGCCACTGGACAACAAAGTATCCTTGAATCAACAGGACAAAATGGACAGACAGGACATGAAACAAAGGACTACCGATTCTTGCCAAAACAAGTGTGGTTGTGGCTTTATCAAAAGGCATCTTCTGAGGCAAGGACAATATGGCACCATCCCTGAAGTGGCCTTTGCAATCTGGAAATGGTACAGTGCCCTTTTCTTTGAAGGCAGCTGAACAGACAGTGGAACAGCAGCTGAAACAGTTATTCTTGAAGAGTAACTAAGCTCACGCCTCTCAATAGTAGACTGGCATTTAATAGAGGGATGTGGAGAAGAATGGGATGCTGAGATGAAGCCACATATACACAGCCAAGAAGAATGGACAGCTGAATTAAAAAAAATCGACAATTTCCAGAATTTAAAATCTTGAATCATGAAAGGACACTAGTGGAATTCAGGTGTTTTTGGTACATGGACTGCTCTCACCCAATGTGAGGTTGAACTGTTGACCTTGTGTACATCCTACTTCACAAATAAGTCTGTCAGATACGCAAAGCCTATAGGCTGAATATGATGCCGCAATACTGCGGAGAAACCTCAGGTGACTGTCCAGGCAGCTGGCTGTTTGTGTCAACTCACAAATTTTTTGGAAGTTGCTTGCATGCACTTCCTGTTTTTATTTTTGTTAGGTAATATTATTTCCTTCTTGGGTCTCTGAGGGAGTTGAAGATTAGTTAGTTATAGTTGAAGACTAGTTATGATAAAATGTGAATTAGGTACATTTTGGACTTATCAAAATAGTATAGATAATGGAATTATTTTCTCTGAATTTGTCAAATATAAATAGACTAGACATTGTTTAGGTATTTATTACTTGTACATATTGTATATAGTTATTGTACTTTTGTATATAGTTTTTCTTATGTTAGTTATAACCTTTTTCCTTTTTTCTTTTTATTAAAATAGAAAAGGGGAAATATGGTGGCATTTTATTTGTATTGAAATGTGATTTTAATTGTATGTTAATAAGTAAAGTTGCCCTGGGTCAGAGCTATTAGAGCCATAGCAAAAGCTGGGTGTTGGTTGTGCATGCCTTTAATCCCAGCACTTGGTAGGCAGAGCTAGGTAGCTCTCTCTGTGTTCAAGGATACAGCCAGCATTGGAGACACATGCCTTTAATCTCAATACCAACCATAGAAGATCTGGAGGTCTATACAGACAGGCAGTGATGAGGCAGTCATGTGGTTGGTTTTACAACCAATGAGAAGGCAGAACAGAAAGTCTATATAAAGACAAACAGACAGGAAGTAGGTCTCTTTCGGAGAGGTCTCTTGGCTGAAGAGGCTAGCTGCAGCAGGCGGGTAAGGCTCTTAGCTCTGATCTCTTGGCTTTTGTCTTTGCATTGGCTCTGTGTTTCTTATTTAATAAGATGGTTGGTTACAGCTACACTGAGGTGTTATTTTTACAGAGTATATGAGGATCTACCTTTGCCAGACAAAGTCTAGTTTTTGGTTATGATTCTTATTCTAAGCTTTTTCTTATTTGTATTTAGTTTTTAATAATCTTATTTCTTATAGCCTGTCTTTCCATTGAGGAGAAAGAACTTAGTAGTAAACATGTGCTGTCAGAATTAAATAGTGAACACTGCAAAACAAGACAGAGTCCTGCACAGATAGTTTTAGTAGTGTGAGAAGGGGAAGAAAGCAAACAAATGCAGTATTCAAAATATAGTTACAAGAAAAAAGCAATGCCACAATTTCAGTAATGTAAAGGAATAATTAGGCACCTGTGGGTGGGATGAGAATGGGAAGCCCTTACCCCAATTGGGCAAAAGAGAGTTGGGTTACCCTGGGCTCTGATTAGAAAAGGTTCTAGGCAGAGAACGTGTTACTGAAAAGTACACCTTTAAATGTTTACTGTCTCCAACAAGCATTTTGTTTGTTTTCCTTGGTCCCACAGATTGAATTGCTTCCTGATTTTATTTCCCTTTGTAGTGTAACACTGTGTCCACTTCACTGAGACAATAATCTGCTTTTTTTTCTTTCTTTATGTGCTTTAGTTGGAAAAAATCTGCAATTTTTTCATCAAGTTCTTACATCCTCTCCTAAATCACATCCAAGTTCCTGTTGATCTTATTAGAGATTCCATTCAGAATCCAATCATTGCAAGTAGGTACAGGCTTCAGTGATGGTACAGTAAATTAATTAAAGTACAGGATATTATGAAACATGATGAGGTGTTATTGTATGTCATACTCATTGGTTCCCCTATAAGTGGAGCATCAATCTCATCACTTTCACTTGCTTCCTGGTGTTCCTCTGTATTGTTTCTTTTACAAAATTCAGGACAGCTATTTGTACATTTCATATCACTAAAGATTAGATCCTATATTCAGAGATGATGAGTAAATGGAATCACATAGCCTGTAGTGAAAAATTTTCAGCTGAGATGCATATTTATTTGATAACCTATATTTTTGTTTTCTGTATAGATATACCATAGAAATATTATGTATTATTCTGATATTGGATATTGGGATGCTACCAGTTTAGTACTACTAAAAATAATCTTGTATAATGATTTCAATTTTTCAATTCTATTGACTAAAGACCAAAGAGTCCAAATACGTATATGTTTAATTTTGTAAGAAAATGAAAATTATTTTCCATCATTACTATACTAAATACATTCTCACAATCAGCATCTAGGACTTGAAGTTGGTCTGCATGTTTGAAAATAAAAGTATGAAAACAGTTTCTAAATTAATTTAAAATTGCTACACATAGATGTCTGATAAATATTTAAATTTGTAATTTCTGTCATAAATAATCACACTGGAGTTTTTAATGTATTTTAGTAAGTTGTATAATTTCTATTATGGAATATTTTGGCCATTTTAAAAGGTCACATTAAAGTATCTTATTGAATTGTGCGATCTTTGTATGTTCTGTACATATATTCATCAGTACACATAAAATAAAGGTGTTTCTCAAGCTATGTCTTACTTTTGTATCTAATCTTCCTAACAGTGCCTTTCAAAGAGAAAATATTTTATTATTGTTGACCTGAATTTTATGTATCTAAATCAATTTACATGCAAGTATATACATGGAAATGTAACACAAATTGCTAAATGGTCTTATTAATGGAAAACCTGGAGCCAGATATTGGTGTGAAAGCTGAAAGATCAGAGTACCAGAGCAAGCCAGCCACAAGTCCTTACCTCTACAAAATCCTCAGCCTAAAGAGAGTGAGCTCCTGTTTCCTCATGCCTTGTATACCTTTCTCTGCCCAGATATCACTTCCTGGGATTAAAGAAAGGCATGTGTGCTTCCCAGTACTGGGAATAAAGGTGTGTGCCACCACTGCCTGGCTCTCTTTCCAGTGTGTCTTTGAACTCACAGAGATCCAGATGTATCTCTACCTCTTTAGTAATAGAATTAAGGATATGTGCCACCACTGTCTGGTCTCTATGTCTAATGTAAGTGGCTGGATCTGTCCTCTCATCCCAAGGCAATTTTATTAGGGTACACAATATATCACTACATTTCCCGTTTTTTGTCTAAAATAATAAAGGAAGGTTGTAATTAATATAAGAAAAACTATATACAATAAGTACAATAAGTATATAAAATATATACAGTCAAAAATTACATTAAAAATGTCCAGGCCATTAACATTTGACAGATTTACAGAAAATATTCTCTTATTTATCTTATTTTGGTGAGTCCAAAATGTTGTAAGTTATTCACTTTCTATCCTAACTTGTATTACCAATCAAAAATATCTTTTGATATTGTTCAATCTTATAAAATTTACATCTATTCAGTGAGTTTCTTTTCTGAATTTGTTAACAATGAAAACTATAACTATCTAATCTTCAATTCCCTCAGAAACCTAAGAAGGAAATAATATTAACTGAGTAAAGAGGAAGTGCAAATAAACGACTTCCAAAAAATGTGAGAAATGGCAGAAATAACTGGCTGCCTGGACAGTCACCCAAGTTTTTTCTGCAATGTTAAGGCAACCATCTTTGGCCTATAGGCCTAGCATATCTCAAAGACTTTTCTGTGAAGCAGGATTTTCTGAAGGGCCTTCCTACTTTGTCTTGGCAAGGGTCGGTAGTCCTTTCTTTTGTGTCCTGCTTGTCCATTTTGGAGAGCATACTGTCAGCAGTCAATGTAAAGGCATTTTCTTGCCCAGTGGCTAATTTTTACCACAAAGAAAGTAAACTCCATAATGAGTTTCTTCAATGCCCATCACCTTCTCTGAAGTAGATTGGTACTGGCAAGAGCAGACATGTCTCATTGTTATTAAAAACAAAAACAAAACTATGTTATTAAAATATCTTAAATGTCATATTCTGTAGATCTCTGGAGTGTTTAAAGATGACTTATCTATCTAAAATATGTTTCTGTTTAACCCTGAAAACATACCTAATATGACTACAAGTTTGATTGAAATGACTAAATATTAACTTGTATTTCTTATATCTTAATTAGTTGGTAATAACTTTCAAGGACTAACAATTTACATTACAATGTTAAATAAACTGTATAGGTGCAATACCTTGAATAATATTAGAAATATATGTACAAAAATTTCTAACAAAATCAATCTCAAATTTGTATCAATATACATAATTTGTATACAATATACAAATATCCAATCCAATGTAAAATATTTAAAATTAGTGGTTACTTTTTAAAAGTAGATTCAATAACCTACCATTTTATCTTATCACATCCACATTCTCCTTTTTTTATTTTTGGAGTAGATTCAATAATTTATGCTTTATCCATCATTTCTACAGCCTTAATTTTCAGAGTAGATTCAATAATCTACCTTTTACATTATTGTACCAATATTCTCCCTTTTTTCTTTTCAAAGTACATTCAACAATCTATCTTTTATCTTTTTTTTCAAACAAGAACCCTGAATCTAATCTCCTTTTTTAGCTTTTTTTTCCTGACTATTATCAATTAAATTCTAACCAACCATCCTAAACAATGACAATTATCCATAACCCACTGAAAGACCAAAAACCATCCATCTGACGTCTTGGAAATGTGGGCATTGTTTTCTTAAAATTACTTCCTGCTGTCTTGGGGCAAGGGCATCTTTGGAAGATCCTGAAAAGAAAAATTTGGGTTAATTGTCAAGTCCTGGGAGAGGTTCTTGTCCAGTCTCTGCATAATGGCTTGTCTCAAGTTCTTGCTTGAGTAGTCTGTGAAACTGGATCATCTCAGCTAGCCATCTCAAAATTGTCATGAGTAGTTTGTAGTCCAAAGATGACCTTTGGTTGTGTTTGTCATCTTACTGATATTATCATTATCCTGATGGAATCATCATTGTGGGCCCCATCATATTTTTTGGAGACATCAAAGTCACTGTTAGGTGTGGTCATGGTTCCCTGCAGAAAACTGAAAGAGACTCAAACCTGAAATCTTGTACAAGAAGCAAGATGAAGCCTTTTTTCTAAAATTAGTACTCTATAAGACCATTAACATCATGAGAAAAGTTATATACATATATATTACAAATTTTGATATAAAATTCATACCTTAATAAAAATTTTAACAACTAAAAGTAAAATCAAAAATTATGAGATTAATAACAATACAGTAGCCCCTTAATTTAATGTTTCTTCTGTCCTCTATCAGGTGGCTTTTTTGACATGATACAGAAATTTTGCATTTTCTTTTAACAAGCATGGTTGGCTTTACAGAAGGGGAGAGCCACACTCCAACTCCAAAGCCAGCTTTAATTTTTAATTGAATTGGAACTACACAAACATTATTTGCATTATGTAGCTGTAGAAAACAGCAGAAAAAACATTTAGGAAGACTTATGAAATTTTTATCATGTTAGATATATGATATACCAGTAGGCCAATTTACTCTTTTTCTTGAGACATTTATTTTTCTGGATAATTTGTCCTTTTTCTTCAGATGTCTCATTTGTCCAGTGTTCCTCAGATTCCTTAGCCTTCATTCTCATAAAAGACAACAAAAATCCTTCTCCAACCCTAACTTTGAGGGGGTTCTCTTTTGGCACATTATATCAGATTAAATGAAAAGCATTTGCTAGTGATATTAGTTAGTTTAAATTGAATGGTCATGCTGGTTGATGAACTATCACCTTTTTTAATTAAGAGGTCTCTCTTGTTCAAATTGGACCTTTGTCAATCTTGATGGTATCCACAGCTTATCTTCTCCTGTAGAAACAAAAGCAAAACCTCATCCCCAACATAATACATATCCTGGTTTACGTCCTGAGGTCAGTGCGTCTTTAAAGTATACAAGATGATCTAATTCTGTAGTTTTTTCTATTATCCAATGTCTCTCTGCCACCATTGTTCCTTTCTCATTAGCATTGAGAAAATTCAAAGTAAATAGATTATTATGTAATTTTGGGGGGTGGTTGTTACCCTTTTGTTTATTTAGCATATTTTTTAGGGTTCTATGTCTGCTTGGCCTGTACAATGATGTAGTATACCTGTAATATGCTTTATATTGTAATAAGTAGAAAAACTGTTTAATTTTAACAGAGACATGTGCTGGAGCACTGTCAGTTTTAATTTGTACAGTTATACCCATGATGGCCATAACTTCTAGCAATTGTGTGATTACAGAATCAGCCTTCAGGAAACTCAGAGCAGTTGCCCACTGAAATCCTGAATAGGTATCAATGGTAAGGTGAACATACTTCAATTTTCCAAATTCTACAAAATAAAACACATCGATCTGCCAAATTTCATTCCTCTGAGTACCCTTTGGAGTACATCCTGCTGGTAGTGGAGTCTAATTGTAAAAAGAACAAATAAGACATTCCTTATAACTTCCTTGGCTTATAGTCAGGTTATAGAAAAATCCATATATATATATACATATATATATATGTATAAACATATATATTATAATTAACTTAATTTCACATATCAGCAATGGATTGCCCCATCCTCCCTCCTCCCACCCACCAGCCCTCTCCCAGATCCAACCCCCATTTCCACCTCCTCCAAAGCAAGGTCTCCCCTGGGGTGTCAGCCCAGCCTGCTAGACTCAACTAGATGCTGAAAAGGTCTTTGACAAAATCCAATACCCCTTCCTGATAAGGTCTTGCAGAGATCAGGAATACAGGGAACATACCTAAACATAATAAAGACAATTTACATCAAACCAACAGCCAACATCAAAGTAAATGGAGAGAAACTCAAAATGATTCCACTAAAATCAGGAACAAGACAAGGCTGTCCACTCTCCCCATACTTATTCAATATAGTACTTGAAGTTCTAGCCAGAGCAATAAGACAACAAAAGGAGATCAAGGGGATACAAATTGGAAAGGAAGAAGTCAAGGTTTCCCTATTTGCAGATGACATGATAATATACTTGAGTGACCCCAAAAATTCAACCAAGGAATTCATACAGCTTATAAATACCTTCAGCAATGTAGCAGGATACAAGATTAACTCAAAAAAATCAGTAGCCCTCCTATATACAAATGACAAACAGGCTGAGAAAGAAGTCAGAGATATATCATCCTTTACAATAGCCACGAATGATATAAAATACCTCGGGGTAACTCTAATTAAACAAACTAAGGACCTGTATGACAAGAACTTTAAGTCCCTGAAGAAAGAAATTGAAGATGTCAGAAAATGGAAAGATCTCCCATGCTCATGGATAGGCAGGATTAACTTAGTAAAAATGGCAATCTTACCAAAAGTGATCTACAGATTCAATGCAATCCATATCAAAATACCAACACAATTCTTCACAGACCTGGAAAGAATAATACTCAATTTCATATGGAAAAACAAAAAACCCAGGATAGCCAAAAGAATCCTGTACAATAAAACAACCTCTGGAGGCATCACGATCCTTGACTTCAAGCTCTACTATAGAGCTACAGTAATAAAAATACCTTGGTACTGGCATAAAAACCGACATGTGGACCAATGGAATCAAATTGAAGACCCTGACATTAATCTGCAAACCTATAAACATGTGATTTTTGACAAATAAGCCAAAAGTGTACAATGGAAAAAATAAAGCATCTTCTACAAATGGTGCTGGCATTACTGGATGTCAACATGTAGAAGACTGCAAATAGATCCATATCTGTCACCGTACACAAAACTGAAGTCCAAGAGGATCAGTGACCTCAACACAGATCTAGTTACTCTTAACCTGATTGAAGAGAAAGTAGGAAGTAGTCTTGAATGCATTGACACTGGAGATCACTTCCTAATATAACACCAGTAGCACAGACACTGAGAGAAACAATTAATAAATGGGACCTCTTGAAACTGAGAAACTTTTGTAGGACAAAGAACACGGTCAATAAGACAAAACGACAGGCTACAGAATGGGAAAATATCTTCACCAACCCCACATCTGACAGAGTACTGATATCCAGAATATATAAGGAACTCAAGAAATTAGTCATCAAAATACCCAACAGTTCAATTAAAAAATGGGCTATAGAGCTAAACAGATAATTCTCAACAGAAGAAGCTCAAATGGCTAAAAGACATTTAAGGAATTGCTCAACATCCCTAATCATCAGGGAAATGAAAATCAAAACAACTCTGAGAAACCATCTTACACCCATCATTATGGCTAAGATCAAAAACACTGAAGACAGCTTGTTTAGAGAGGATGCGAAGCAAGGGGAACACTCTTCCATTTTTGGGGGAAATGCAAACTTGTACAGCCATTTTGGAAATCAATATGACTTTTTTTTTTTTTTTTTTTTTTTTTTTAGAAAATTGGGAATCAACCTCCCTCAAGACCCAGCTATACCACTCTTGGGCATATACCCAAGGAATGCTCAATCATACCACAAGAACACATGCTCAACTATGTTCATAGCAACATTATTTGTAATAGCCAGAACCTGGAAACAACCTAGATGCCCTTCAACTGAAGAATGGATAAAGAAAATCTAGTACATATACACAATGGAGAAAAATCCTTTTTTTACAATAGGCATTAAGTTTTTAAATTGCTCTGAGAAGGAGTTTCTTCTATGATGGCAAGAAAAAAAATGAACCAAATTTGCCATGGGGGCCTGTTAGAGGCCCCTCAGGAGTTTCCTGATGGCAAAGGCAAACAATTACCTTGTCTGTCCCTTGTTGATCTACATTTGTTAATCCAATGTTTACCTTTGCCACACCTTCTTGCATATTCAAGAAGGGAGGGGTGTTCTGTTGCCATTGTTCCTTGAAAAAACATTGTTTGTAAGAACACCCTGTTTAAACTCCCTTTTTAGGTGACCTTGTTTACCACTTTTGAAACACCTGACATTACAATTTTTCTTCAGTCTTCTGGAAATCACCTCTCCTACTCAAGTTTCATCATCATCATCATGAGATTCAATATTAATTATATCTTATATCTATCCCTCCAAGGGGGCTGCTCTTGCCTTTAATGGCCTAATTATTCTTTGCTTTGTGCATTAGCATTTTCAAAAGCTGAAATTCAATTATTATCTGTCTAGCTTCTGAATTTGGTATCATTCTATTTACTGCTGAAGATACCCTTTGTAAGAAATCAGTGAAGGTATCTTTTGGGCCCTGTATAACTTCGTAAATGACTCAATTTTCTTTTCTACTTCTTCAATTCTGACCCAATGTTTTAAGGCTGACATTTGGCATAAAATTATGGCATGGTTATCATATAAAGATTGACTATGTCTATCAGCATAATCACCTTTTCCAAGAAGTCAATTTTAGGTAATTTCCATACCTCTAAGCCCTACATCATTGTTCAATGATCTTAGCCTCATTTTTTCCACCAGGTCCTCCATTGTAACTGGGGACCAACCTCTAGGACTGCTATAACTAAATCTTTCCAATCTTGAGGGATAATTCTATTACAAGTTGACCATGAGTTTAACATTTGCTCCACAAATGGAGAATGCATACCATGTGACAATATAGCTTCCCTGAAGCTCCTCAAATTTAATATTTGCACAGGAGTCAATTCAAAGCTCATACACATCCTTGAGCATTTGACAGTTCCTGTATGGATACTGGATAGATTAAGGTTGGATGTTTGAAAGCCTTAGGCTGTTTCTCTGTAACCACATAATGCAATGCTGAGATTGGTTCACCTTTAAATTCCTCTGTCTGGGTCTGAATTTCTCTATAATTCATTTTAATAGGTTTTCCTAAAGCTTTTATCCTGGCATTCACGTTAACCAACTATTTTAACGATACAACATAAATGATAAAACAAATAATATTTATAATTGAAATATCATCTATCTCATCAACATTAATTATCCTCTCATTTAGTTGTTCCATTTTCACACCACCTAAAGTGTTATCAAACAGATACCAAACACCCTCCATTGTAAAAATGTTTCCTATTTTTTAATGTGGGGAAAAATTCTCTTTAAATAATTTCTCCCTTTAAGTAATCTTAATTGTTTCACCATCTTCAGGCTACACTAGAACAGTAGAAGAAGCCCAAGCAGATTTCAAGGCAGTCAACTAGGGTGGTAGCAGCCCAAGGTGGGGATCCAGGGAGAGCCCACAACTCACATGGAGAGAAGAAGTAAAAGATCCAGCTGGTTAGGGACTCTGGCCCATGTAGGGTGGAGTCTCTAGCCACATGCATCTTGGGACTGATCTGGGGCCCGCAAGGCAACAGGCAAGCAGCTTTTTTGTAAATTTTTGCCATAAACATTGGGTGCCAGATGTAAGATGAATTGCTTAACAGTCTTATTAATGGAAAACCTGGAGCCAGATGCTGCGGCCAAAGCTGAAAGATCAGAGAAGCAAAGCAAACCAGCCACAAGTCCTTACCTCTACAAAATCCTCAGTCTAAAGAGAATGAGTTCCTGTTTCCTCATGCCTTATATACCTTTCTCTGCCCAGACATCACTTCCTGTGATTAAAGGAAGGCATGTGTGCTTCCCAGTACTGGGATTAAAGGTGTGTGCCACCACTGCTTGGCTCTGTTTTCAGTGTGACCTTGAACTCACAGATATCCAGATGGATCTCTGCCTCCCGAGTGATAAGATTAGGGATATGTGCCATCACTATCTGGCCTCTATGTATAATCTAGTGGCTGACTCTGTCCTCCAAACCCCAAGAAAGTTTATTAGGGTATACAATATATCACTACATGGAAATTACATGTAAGAATTTAAAATTTCACTTTTTGTGCTGAAGAGGGAAAATGTTGATTATTTCATATTAACAACAATTAACTATTACACATTCTAAGTTTTTAGAAATCACTGAGAATTACTATCCACATAGAATTTATGTATTCTAAGGGGATAATGATTTCCATAGATCTATGTTCATCAATATAATGAAGAAACACACATATTCCAAAGTAATTCTTCTAATATAATAAATTCATGTGATAAAAATCAAACAAAAATCAAAATATAAAATAGCCATAAATTTAATTTATATAAATATATTTAAAATATACTGAGAATTCAAAACAAAAATAGATTTGATTAATGAATTTTTGAAGACTGAGTAAAATAATGGTCACATGATTCCTCCATCTTGAATATACACTGTGGTAAATCTCTTAACCAGAAATGAACTCAAGTTGTATGCAAACCTTGTTTACTTTTGGACCAGGAGATAAAGTTTCAAACCACACAACTCAGTCCCATTTGACCAAAATCTTAAGTCTTTGGAGAATAGGCAATCAATCATTTCAAGATTCCTCTCATCTCTCCTGGATTGATTTAACATCCTGGTAGATATGAATCACATGGTCACACCACCAGGTCAGAACACTTTTCTCCAAGTTAAATTGCAGCTTGCTGACACTGCTACCATTGCTTTTCAGGAGTGTCTTGTCCTGATATCCCTAAGAGCATGGTTCTATTCCCACTCTCAGCCCTGGACATTCTGTGGTCTCCAAGAGATGCCATGATACATTATTTTATAACTAAGAGCTGTGAAGGGGTTTACCCATATCACCCATTCACCTCTTGTCCACTTTTTGAACATCATCTTGGTATAGAAATTCTTCTATAAGGGCAACACACTTCCAGGTCTGCGACAAGGAAAGAAAGGAAGCCTAATCTCATTAGAGCTAGTACCCTGAAGAAAATGCGTACACAGAAAGACATAACAAAATTTTTACAACAAAATACACACAAAAATTTACCACTAGCACCATTTGTTGAAGATGCTTTCTTTTTTCCATTGTACACTTTTGGCTTCTTTGTCAAAAATTATATGTTCATAGGTGTGTGGATTAATGTCAGGGTCTTCAATTTGATTCCATTGGTCCACATGTCAGTTTTTATGCCAGTACCAAGCTGTTTTTATTACTGTAGCTCTATAGTAGAGCTTAAAGTCAAGAATCGTGATGCCTCCAGAGGTTTTTTTATTATACAGGATTCTTTTGGCTATCCTGGGTTTTTGTTTCTCCATATGAAGTTGAGTATTATTCTTTCCAGGTCTGTGAAGAATTGTGTTGGTATTTTGATGGGGATTTCTTTGAATCTGTAGATTGCTTTTGGTAAGATTGCCATTTTTACTAAGTTAATCCTGCCTATCCATGAGCATGGGATATCTTCCCATTTTCTGATATCTTCTTCAATTTCTTTTTTCAGGGACTGAAAGTTCTTTTCATATAGGTCCTTCACTTGCTTTGTTAGAGTTACCCCAAGATATTTTATATTATTTGTTGCTATTGTAAAGGATGATGTATCTCTGATTTCCTTCTCAGCCTGTTTGTCCATTGTATATAGGAGGGCTACTGATTTTTTTGAGTTGATCTTGTATCCTGCTATATTACTGAAGGTGTTTACAAGGTGTGGTCCTGGCATAACTGGATATCAACATGTAGAAGGCTGCAAATAGATCCATATCTATCACCGTGCACAAAACTTAAGTCCAAGTGGATCAAAGACCTCAACATAAATCCAGCTACTCTGAACCTGCTAGAAGAGAAAGTAGGAAGTAATCTTGAATGCATTGGCATAGGATATCACTTCCTAAATAGAACACCAGTAGCACAGACACTGAGAGAAACAATCAATCAATGGGACCTCTTGAAACTGAGAAGCTTTTGTAGAGCATAGGATACGGTCAACAAGGCAAAGCAACAGCCTACAGAATGGGAAAAGGTCTTCACCCCACATCTGACAGAGGACTGATATTCAGAATATATAAAGTACTCAAGAAATTAGACATCAAAATGCACAACAGTCCAATTAAGAAATGGGCTATAGAACTAAACAGAGAATTCTCAACAGAGGAAACTCAAGTGGCTGAAAGACATTTAAGGAATTGCTCAACATCTCTAATTATCAGGGAAATGCAAATCAAAACAACTCTGAGATACCACCTTACGCCTGTCAGAATGGCTAAGATCAAAAACACTGAAGACACCTTATGCTGGAGAGGATGTGGAGCTAGGGGAACTCTCCTCCACTGCTGGTGGGAATGCAAGCTTGTACAACCACTTTGGAAATCAATATGGTGCTTTCTTAGAAAATTGGGAATCCATCTCCCCCAAGATCCAGCTATACCACTCTTGGGCATATACCCAAGGAATGCCCACTCATACCACAAGGGCATTTGCTCAGCTATGTTCATATCAGCATTGTTTGTAATAGCCAGAACCTGGAAACAACCTAGATGCCCTTCAACTGAAGAATGGATAAATAAAATGTGGTACATACGCATAATGGAATACTACTCAGCAGAGAAAAACAACGACATCATGAGGTTTGCAGGCAAATGGATGAATCTAAAAAAAAATCATCCTAAGTGAGGTAACCCAGACTCAGAAAGACAAACATGGTATGTATCACTCATAGGAGGATACTAGATGTGGAACAAGGATGACTGCATGAGATCTACATGAACAATCTGGACATGAGTGGGGCTAATGAAGGGCGAGGGTCGAGGGAAAGAGATCTTGGGGGAGCAGGAGATCCCAGCTGGATCAACAACAGAGAGGGAGAACAAGGAATAGGAGACCATGGTAAATGAAGACCACATGAGAATAGGAAGAAGCAAAGTGCTAGAGAGACCCACAGAAATCCACAAAGATACCCCCACAACAGACTGCTGGCAATGGTCGAGATACAGCCTGAACTGACCTACTCTAGTGATAGGATGGCCAAACACCCTAATTGTCATGCTAGAAACCCCATCCAATGACTGAGGGAACTGGATGCAGAGATCCAGGGCCAGGCCCGGGGTGGAGCTCCGGTAGTCCAATTGTCGAGAAAGAGGAGGGTTTATAGGAGCGAGAATTGTTGAGACCAAGGGACAAATAGCCAAATGAATGGAAACACATGAACTATGATCCAATGGCTGAGGGGCTCCCGACTGGATCAGGCCCTCTGAATTGGTGAGACAGTTGATTGGCTTGGTCTGTTTGGGAGGCATCCAGGCAGTGGGACCTGGTCCTGTGCTCATTGCATGAGTTGGCTGTTTGAAACCTGCGCCTTATGCAGGGACCCTTGGCTCGTCCTGGGAGGAGGGGGCTGGACCTGCCTGGACTGAGTCTACCAGGTTGATCTCAATCCTCAGGGGAGTCTTTGCCCTGGAGGACATGGGAATGAGGGGTAGTCTGGGGGAAAGGGGAGGGGGGCGGGAGGGGGGAGAACAAGGGAATCTGTGGCTGATATGTAGAATTAAATTATATTGTAAAATAAAATAAAATTTTAAAAAATTTACCACTAGCTACCAAACAATAAATTGTCTACTTTGTTTACATGTGTTTTCTGATGATCTACAATAAACAACAAACTAACAAACAAGAACATAAACACTTTACTTCAAAATGCTTTTACTTGGGCAACCAAATTCTAAGGGCCCTCCCTTCAAAAGTACAGTTCTATTATTCTCAGAGCATTTTTCATGGAGGAACACTTAAAGACCTCTTCCAGAGCTGTGTTGCAAGCCTTGCAACTGTTTTAGAATTGATTGCTCTGTGAAATAGGCTTATGTGTTCAGACAGAGTGTTAATACAATAAAAGGAAATTTTAGTAGCAAAAGAGTTACAATGTTTCAGCTGTAGTAATGAGTTCTCCTTCTGTTCATAGCTATCTCTTTTCTTTTCTGATAAAATGGAATTTCATAAGCTCTTGTTTTTCAACATCAGTTTCTGGAAAGTTTTTCATCAGAATGCCTTGTTCAAGGCTAAATGCAGCTCAGAGAAAAATACATCCAAATAAGTCTTTATAGAATTTATTGTGTTGTGCTTAATGGGAAATATTGTTACTGTAAAAATACTTTGTAAGTTGTAACCTTGAATGTTCCTTTGCTGGAATAGTAAGAAGTGAATGCAATGGCCCTGTTTTTCCCAATAGATAAGCTATTTTTCCTCTTGTATCTAGCAATATATTTTCAACAGTTTTCTCAGGAATAAGTACAAGTTTTAATTTTTTTTTGTTGATCATACAAATGTAAGACAGATAATTTGGAATATTCATTCTCTAGTACTATAAATATTTTTTCTACTTTCGGGGAAACTGTGCACTTTTCATCATCTCCCACTGGATATTACTTCTTCATTTCTCACATTTAATATTAACTATAAAAATGGAGAACTTATGTTGATTTAAGAATGGGTAAACACACAGCAAAAATACATTGGGCAGCTTACTATTAATATGATACAATGATGCTTTTTTACTTGATGCCACTTGGAACTTGCCAATACAGGCAAAAATGGATATCTTGCTACCAGGTCAAATGAGGACTTTTTATACACAGTAATTTTCTTTGCCATTGGAAGAATGATGAGGAAATGAAAAGCCTAGTGCAGCAATCAAACCTTATAAATATTCAGTGAATAGTGAAGATAAAACCAGGTTCAGGGCAGGAGTGGGCATCACCTTAAGCATCTCAGTTTCTTACTTTACATAGGCTGAACTGATGATGGCCTGACTGAGAGACATTGACATTTGCTTCCTGATCTTCCTGATCTATCTGAGCAACTTCAGAGATGTTCTTGATCCATCACTGAAGTACCAGATGTACTTGCAGCTTTCATTGAATGGATCATTTGTCTACCAGTAGAGAAAATAAAAAACTGACATGATGACTACTGACAATAGTTTAATTAATACTAAGAATCTAATACAAATTACATTTTATAATTAACCTGAATAGAATTACTGCAATATTGAGAAACACTCGAGAATATGCCTCCTTAACTTTTCACGTATGCTGACGTGGTGAGTGTCCCAGTGGCATTCTCTTCACATTGTTTTTGGAGCACATGTAAATAAGATAGCTTTGCCAGTTTTAAATATATCGCGAATGGTAACAACACTAACATTGGTTTTAGTGAGTACATAAATACATAGTCATATTTTGAGATTTACTCTAGCAGGAAAATGAGTGTAATGCAATGAAAAGTAGTGGAGGTGAGGTGGTGTTCTCTGTGCCTGTTTGTAATTAGTTAACAAGCAGAAACAGAAGGTCCTCTGAAACCTGGAGGCTGATATAGACGTTAAGTGAAAACAGAATGGTTACTTAAGGCAAAAATAAAGGCAAGCGAATGGATTCGGAAGGAGGAAAGCTCACCTTGAGAGTAATTGAAAAGAAGCAAGATCTGGCTTTTAGAAAGTGTATATGAGAAAAATTCTTAGATAGACTCCCAACTGGGTTTGCAGGCTCTGATTAATTTTATAGGCACTCTTCACTTGGCTGAGAGCTCATCAGATACATTGTTTTATGAGAATGTGTTAAACATGGTAATCAGGGAGAAACAACACAAAACTTGACTACAGTTCACACAGAAGCTCTTACATTTCAAGAGGTGTGTGTGTGTGTGTGTGTGTGTGTGTGTGTGTGTGTGTGTGTGTAGGAAATTATCAGCATACCTCAAATCAAATTGCTATTCACACCCATGTTTATTTCCGAAGATACGGTCAACTGCATTAGATTCTCATAGATTAGATTAGCCTCCTCAAGCTGTTCTAGCAAAATGTCTCAGATTAGGTGTTTCAGAGAAAGAAAATCTATGTTCTCACTGTTGTGTGAGCTGTAACTTTAAAGCCAACGTGTCAGCACTAGTTTCTGTTGAGACCTTTCCTCAGGCCAGTATACAGTGTTCACGTCATAATTCCTCCACACCCCGAATGTGGACACCCTACCCCTTCTTTTTCTCATGAGAACATTTAGTTCATACCTGCTGGATTGGAACTTTGTCCATACAACTTCATCTACTTTATTCACCAATGGATCTTTTTCCTAACGTGATCACATGGTGATTTGGGTCGACGTGTAATCTCTAGAGGGAAACAATTTAATACATTGCAGCTTCTGAAAGGAAAATAAAGTCTAAAAATCAAACTTTGGCTGATGATAGCTGGTCATTTTTGGCCGTGGAAAGAAGGGGAATGGTGCATTTAAGATAAATCTGGAATTAGAAAATTCTCAAGTTATCCTTGTTTGTGCTTTAGCTCATTAGCTAACAACCCTGTGTCTTCAGTGTAGTGTATAAAGAAAAGAGGCATACTTACATATTAAATGCAATATTATGATACATTTATCATAGTATCTGATATATAACAGGTATATTTGCTGTTGCCATTTCATTATTATAATGTATTATTGATATTTCCAGAGTTGAACAGGCCCTGTGTTGCAATGTTGCCACTAACCAACTGATTGCTTTCTTAGAAGAAAAGGTACCAGGATGCTCTCTATATGGACACCATGAGTTTCAAAAACAGGGTCAAGATACTCCTATACTGGAACTGACCCAAATACCCTCTCCCTGAGGATTAGCTTCCATGGCACTGGAAGACACCACGCAAGCTTCTAAAGGGAAGAGGCAACCAGCATTCCTGCCCAGCTACAACAGTTGTTTAACTCTCATGTGAAAAAATTTTATAAATGTCCAATTCCAACTTCTGAATATATTTATGGCTTCTGACTTGCCCCTAAAGAGCTTATCTACTGCATATGTTCCAGTCTTTGTGATGTTTTCACTTTGAGGCTTATACTGGTAACAGGAGCTTGAAATGCCAAGACAATCAACAGATTTTATATACAAACATATATTCCTAACCCTGCCCTGTATCTTCACTGCAGTAATATCTGCATGCTTAGAATATTAGGATAGAGATAAAACACCCACTTCCAACAGTATAACAGTTTTAAGGAAAACAGACTAGATTTCTTATAAAAATGTAAGAGTAGATAAAGCTTTTGACAAGTACCACATCAAAACCACATAACAAATATAGAGAAATTACAGCTGAGTACATTAGATGATAATTTAAAATAAGTGTCTTGTATCATATTTTAATGTTAGTGTTCTACACTTTCATTATTTTTCATTGCTTGCCCTCCCTTAAAAAAAAGTACAGAATCAGTAAAAGTGCACTAAATACTTTCAGGAAAAGGTAAGGCAATGTTTGATATCACGATAGAGTTCATATTAGCGTTTCAATCTCAGCTTCAAAAGTTCAACAGACAAGATGTATCTTGTTCTTTGGGGCCAGAATTTGTTTAAATATTGATACATTATTTAATTTCTCTTTATTTCATGTACTTAAATGGACCACTAAGTCTATAGAAGGTTTGGAAATCTTTTCAAATGAGATTGTTTTTATGTGTGTATGTATGTATTTATTTATTTATTTATTTATTTATTTATTTATTTATTTATTTATTTTATAATTTGATTTAATTTTACACATCAGCCACAGATTCCCCTGTCCTCCCTCCCACCCACCCCCAGCCCACCCCCCCATTCCCATCTCCTCCAGGGTAAGGACTCCCCTGGGGATTCAGTTCAACCTGGTAGATCCAGTCCAGGCAGGTCCAGTCCCCTCCTCCACATCCTAACCATGGTTTTCCCTCCCTCCTCTCTTCCTGTTCTCCTTCCCCACCTCCTCTTTGCCCCCAGTCCACTCCTCCTCTGTTTCTGTTCAGAAAGGGGCAGGCCTCCCATGGATGTCAACAAAGCAAAGCACCTTCCCTTGTATTGCAGCTAAGCAAGGTGATCCGGTATTAGGAAAAGTTTCTAAAGAGCCAGCCAAGCATTAAGGAACAGTCCCTGTCCCCATCATTAGGAGTCCCACAAATAGAAAAAAACTACACAGCTGTCACATATATGTAGAGGGCTTAGGTGAGTCTCAAGGAGGCTCCTGGTTGTTGATTCAGACTCTGTGAGTTCCTATGAGTGAGGTTACTTGTTTCTGTGGGTTTTCTTGTGATGTCCTCAAAGCCTTTGACTCCTACAATCATTCCTTCCTCTGTCAGCAGGATGCCCTAAATGCCACTTAATGTTTGGCTGTGGGTCTCTTCATCTGTTTCCATCACTTACTCGATGAAAGCCCTTTGATCTCAAAAAGTCACCAATCTGATCACAGGAGCTGGCCAGGTCAGGCTACTTATTCCACAATTGCTAGGAGTCTTAGCTGGGGTTATCCTTGTAGATTCCTGGGAGTTTCTCTTGCATCAAGTTTCTATCTGACCCCAGAAAAGTCCCCCACCCCTTCCCAATCATCTCTTTCAGTACTCTCTCACTCTACCCACCCCCCAACCCCATCACTCAAGTTCCCATTCCCATCCACCCCCAGTCCACCTGGGAGATCTCTTCTATTTACTCTTCCCAGGGAGTTTCACATGTTTCCCTTTGGGTCTCCCTGATGGAGCCCGGAACAGACTCACAGTCAGCATAGAGTGAGTTAAATGGATGAGGTGATGTACCCTACATGAGACTGCTTTACCGAGCCTCCTGTACTTTCTGAAGGTAGAGTAGGCGTGAATACATGTCCTCAGATGCCTCGATATGATCACAAACCATCCCCACTATAAATCTATTTAGAAAATTTCCTTTCTGACTATTGTTCTTTTCTGTTTTTAAAAACAAGTTGACAAATTTTACAGTGTTAACACTATCATCTCACACAATATAAACAATTGTCTATTATTTAATTCCTTGAAGTAAAATAAAGTGAGACTCTTATTTCATTCTAACTCATCATAAAATATTCATAAGAAGGAAAACAATTGTCACAATACAGAAACTCTTTCACTGGTGCCATTTATATTATGCTAATAGAGTTATTTTTGAAAATGCAAGACAAAGGAAGACAGAAAATTATTCCTCAATTGTGAGTAAACATTTAACAAATTGTCATAATGAATTCAGTGGAAATGTGTATAATTATAAATTTTAACAATAACATACCTGCCAATCATGAAATTCAGAAGCTAATATCTAAGAGACAAGCTATTTTTGAAAATACAATAAATAATACACATAACTTAAAAGACTTAAATACTTTAAAATATATCTAAGCACATTAAAAAATTTAAACATCTTAATAAAAATATTTCTGAGTGAAAATATTAAAGAATAGTTCGAGGGAATATAGAATAAAACCTATAGACTGAAGTTTTCTGATCCCACCTGGTCCCACCCAGGGAACAGCCATTTTTATAAAATAATCATTGAGAGGATTAATATTTATTACAAACCATTTTGTCTATGGATTAAGCTTATTTCTAGTTAGCTCTAACATCTTAAATTAACCCATTTCTATTAATCTATGAATCATCACGTGTCTCGTGGCTTTACCTGTGTTCTATTTTATCTTGCTCGCTGGCACCAGAGGCTTGCATTGTCTCCCCTGACACTGCCTTTCTTCTCCCTGTATCTCTCTTGAATTTCTCTACTGTCTATATCCTGTGTTGCCATAGGCCAAAGCAGCTTCCTTATTAACCAATAGTAGTAATACATATTTACAGCATAAAGAGAGACCATTTCACAATATTTTCCTTTTTCTGTCTAATCAAAAAGGAAGGTTTTAGTTTTAACATAGTAAAATTACATATAACACAACAGTTATCAAGCCAGAATTATAGTTACAATATCTAGTCTATTTGTATTTGGCAAAATTAAAGAAAATATTCTATCATCTGTCCTATATTTGTGAGTCTAAAGTTTCATATCTAATTTACCTTTTATCATAACCAAGGAAAGCTGTAATTATAACTATTTAGTCTTCAACTTCATTAAAGATCCTAGAAGGATATAATATTATCTAAGTAAACAGGAAGTACATTGTAAGTAACTTCCAAAATTCTAGAAATGACAGCGACATCTGGCTGCCTGGATAGTCATCCACTGTTTTTCTGTAACACTGGGGTATCTATCTTCAGCCTACAGGCCTAGTGTCTCTGGTATACTTTGTGGTGAAGCAGGAAATTTGAAGAACTGTTCTGCCTGTTGGAAAAGTTAGTTCATCAATCATTTGTGTGTGTGTGTGTGTGTGTGTGTGTGTGTGTGTGTGTGTGTGTGTGTGTCTTACTTGTCCAATTTTTATAGCATACTATCAGCAGTCAAGGCAAGGACACTTTCCTTGCCCACATGGCTAGCGTTTGCCATAAAGAAAATAAACTTCATATGGAGTTTCTTTGATGCCTATTATCCTCTTTTGAAGTAACTGGTGCTGCTAGGAGCAGAGGTATCTTACTGTCAAGAAAGTCTAAGTTCTTAAAACATTTTAAATGCCATATTCTGTAGGTCTTTGAAGTGTTTGACGATTGCCTGTCTATCTGAAATATATCTCCATATGATCTTGAAAACATATCTAACATGATTATAAGTTTGCTATTATACATGTCTGTTAATCTATATTTCTTACTTATATATAATATTTTTAAATGAGCTGCATAAACATAATACCCTAAACAAGACATAAATACACATACAATTTAACACAATTAACTTTAAATTTGTATCAATAAACTAAAATCCATATTGATGTGAAATATGTGAGATTAATAGTTGTTTTTTGAATTAAAGTAGATTTAGTAATCTACCCTTTTTCCCATCATTTTTATATCATATCCCCCTTTCTTCTTTTAGAAAAGGATTGACTATGATGAATAATAAGTTGTAATCAAACCCCCCAAAAAAGACTAACATCCATAATCCATTTTGGGGGAATGTGAGCTAGTTTTCTAGGCTACTTCATGCTAACTGGGGGTACTGTTAATGTTATGAGGACCTTGAAAAAATTTAGGATTATAGTCAGTCCTGACTGGAGTAGTCTGTAAGGCTGGATCATCTTAGCCATCAGTCTTGAAGCCTTTCTGGATGCAGAGCTCAAAGGAAACTGCAACAGAGATGCTCTGAAACACTTGATTGTCTGCGACATCTGTTCCCATTGGAGACTTTTCAGGGGGTCTTCCTTGATAAAATCTGATTTTTCTTAACATAGAATGAATCCACAGCCTCTTATTCCTGTGGAAATAAAAGCAGAACCTCTTTTCCAAAACAACGTATCCTTAGACCCAAATTTTGAAGTCAAAATACTGTCAAGATATATATGTTGGTTTAACTTAGCAGTCCTTACAATCAAATGTCTTTCTGCAGTTAAAAATCACAACAACAACATAATAATATACAGTATCCAGATTTTCTGTGTATTTCATCTTTACATGTTTTTTAAATTCTATTTCTTTTTTAGGACTTTATCCTTTTGATTTTCTCTCTCAACTCTACATATATTTTTAAACATATTTTAACCCATTTAGATTTTTTTCCATCTGAATCTGTTTTGTTGTGTATCTTTAATCCTTTTCTGACCAGGTGAATTTTTTTAACTGCTAAGCTGCATGGCTAGGACTGAAGTGGTAGCTCTGGCTGCTGGCTCCACCCTACTCAGCTTTTCAACATGGCGCAAGTACCAACAAGTCATGCTTACTTCCCCAGCTCTGGGAAGCAGTGTTCAGTAACATGCCTGTGTTTTTAAACCTGCAGCTGTGCTCTCCAGCTCACGGGCAGCAGCTGGGAGAAGCCTTTGTATCATGGCCCAAGAGAGACCATGTGCCCTGTTGCTGCTGAAGCCCACCACAACCAGGGAACACATCCTCTGTACTGCAGCTTATATGAGATGTGAACTAGGAACATCTTGGCTCTATTTTAGAACCTTTTTTTTTTTTTTTTTTTAAGCTCTCAGGTTTTATGTGGAAATTCTTGCAAACATCTGGGCATCTGCTGTGAGCCGCAGGAATATATCATAAGAACTCAGCTGATTATGGCAAAGTCACTACCTGGAGGGATCAGGGAATTCCTCCAGAGGAAGCCAAATTCCAAGGAGTTTTTGGTGTTACTTGGCTTGTTATATATCAGCTGTATTTTGTTATGAAAATCATGTGTGCCTTCATGGTTTTCACAATTGACTTTTCCCTAAGAAGGGCTAACAGTGTGGACTGACCACTCTCTGGACATACACATTCCAGGTATTTGGAGAACAGCCTCAGGAAAGGCTTTCTCTGGAATCAGATATCTCCCTTAGCCACTTTTAAGGACTACAGAAAACACTGCCCAACTTCTGAGGATAACAGTGATAACAGCCCACGTGCAAGTCTCCTGACTTAAATTCCACAAGGAGACACCGCCCAGGTGGGCACCCAACTTTCAAGGACTAACAGTGATAGCAGCCCACATACAAGTCTCCTGAGTTAAGGTAAATTCCACAAGGGGACACCACCTAGGTCAGGTAGACATTAAGTAATAGCTTTATACAATTTAGCTAAGACCCTTCCTTCTTACAGCCTTACTAACTTTAGACCACTAACTCCTTACCTAACCACTTCTAGGTATATTTAGATAAGCTGTGTGCTAACAGCTATGCTCAGCCAGAACTCCCAGTTCAAACCTCCCTATAATTATCATTATTGGCAGCATCCAGCCAGGTCCATCCTTAGTTGGAGGAAAGTACCTCATCAGAGATACCTCAGTATTCTCTAGAACAGACTTAAGCATCCAGGCTATGTGGTGATATTGTGTTCCCCAAAATATTGTGCACCCTAATAAACTTATCTGGGGTCAGAGACAGAACAGCCACAATATTAAACATAGAGGATAAGCAGTGGTAGCACACGCCTTTAATCCCAGCACTTGGGAGGCAGAGCTAGGCAAAAATCCATGTGTTCAAGGATACAGCCAAGCATGGTGACTCACGCCTTTAATCCCAGGGAGTGATGGTAGAAGGCAGAAAGATATATAAGGCGTGAGGACCAGGAACAAGAAGCATTTGGCCTGGTTAAGCATTTAGCTTGGTTAAGCATTCAGGCTTTTGAGCAGCAATTCAGCTGAGACCCATTCTGCATGAGGACTCAGAGGCCTCCAGTCCGAGGAAACAAGACCACTGAGGATCCGGCGAGGTGAGGTAGCTGTGGCTTGTTCTGGTTCTCTGGTCTTTCAGTTCACCCCAATACCTGGCTCAGATTTGATTTTATTAATAAGAACTTTAAGATTCCTGCTAAAGGGTTGGGGATTTAGCTCAGTGGTAGAGCGCCTGCCTAGCAAGTGCAAGGCCCTGGGTTTGGTCTTCAGCTCCAGAAAACAAAAAACAAAAACCTAGTAAATCTTGCCAGGCGGTGGTGGCGCATGCCTTTAATCCTAGCACTTGGGAGGCAGAGCCAGGCGGATCTCTGTGAGTTCGAGGCCAGCCTGGGCTACCAAGTGGGTTCCAGGAAAGGCACAAAGCTACACAGAGAAACCCTGTCTCGAAAAACCAAAAAAAAAAAAAAAAAAAAAAAATTCCTGCTAAAAGTTTACCTGTTTGAGAAGGCCTGGCAGATGTGCCATTCAAGCTTAACTTCCTCCTTTCCCAAATCTTACCTCTAGTTCCAGATCTCCCTTTAACTACCACCAGATGCATCTAGCTGTACACTAATGACTGAGTACATGTTCCCCCACCCTACAGAAAAACAGTAGATAGCTTAGAGCCACAGGAAAAAGGAAGGCAGTTTTACTTTCTCCCATTGACCTAGCAACTTATAGATTTTTAACATTTTTTACCAAACACATTTAATATTATAGTTGTGCACATAAGATCCTTCTTCTTAGATATTACCGGAATTTAGCCTTTAGTTAATTCATTAGTCACTTCCCCTTTGGGTTACAAATGGTAATTAACAACTATTGCCCCTCTTTGTGATTCTTTTTTTTTTTTTTTTTTGGTTTTTCGAGACAGGGTTTCTCTGTATAGCTTTGCGCCTTTCCTGGAATTCACTTGGTAGCCCAGGCTGGCCTCGAACTCACAGAGATCCGCCTGGCTCTGCCTCCCGAGGGCTGGGATTAAAGGCGTGCCCCACCACTGCCCAGCTTCTTTGTGATTCTTATCACCCCTCAATTTGATCCTGATAGTGGACTAGGACAATCACTGCCTGAGGAAATTCAGACTGGGTGTCCTGGGTAGAGGGGAGGATTGTGATTTTGGGGGGATATATAACTGTAAAGCAAGAGACTATGAGGAGAATTAAAGTGAATGGACTAAGAGCTCAGTGTGCTGAGATTCATTTTTTCCCAAAAATAGTCCTCCCCATTAGTAGTTCTCTCTCCTGAGCCCCTGGGATGTATAATATTGAGGCTGGTCCCTCAAATATTATACAAGAGGCATCAATTGTAGACTGAAGTTTCTTGATCCTGCCTGGTCCTGCCTGGGCAACAGCCATTTTTATAAATATTAATTAAAAACTGTTTGGTCTGTGGCTGAGGCTTATTGCTAGCTAGTTCTAACATCTTAACCCATTTCTATTAATCTATGTCTTACCACGTGTCTTGTGGCTTTGCCTGTGTTTCTACTACATCTTGTTCCCCTGGTGGCTTGCAGCTTCTCCCCTGGCTTTGTCTTTCTTCTTGTTGTATCTCTCTTGGATTTCCTGCCTGTCTACATCCTGTGTTGCCACAGGCTAAAACAGCTTCTTTCTTAACCAATAGTAGCAACACAGAATCACAGCATACAGAAAGACCATCCCATAGCAAAAACCTGTTATGTTCCTCACAGTTTTACTAATTTTAATTTTAAATATTTAAAATTCTTCGATATTATAATATAATTGCATCTTTCTCCATTTCCTTTTCTTCCTCTAAGCAGGTATCTTTTAGTGGCAATATATCCAAAATAATCCATTTTGTTTCTAATAAAAGGGGCCAGGCAGTGGTGGCATATGCCTTTAATCCCAGCAGCACCCAGGAGGCAGAGCCAGGTGGATCTCTGTGAGTTCAAGGCCAGCCTAATCTACAGAGGGAGATCCAGGACAGGCAACAAAACTACAGGAAGAAACCCTGTCTCGAAATGCCAAAAAAAAAAATGGGGGGAATAACTATTACAGATAACAAAGGCAGACTTAAATCATATAGGTCAAACAATACAGAGAATAGCTGAAACTCAGTGGTTTCATAAATGCAGGAACAAATGAAACAATTTTCTTTGAATGTGAATAAATGCAGAGGTGTTTGCAGGAGATTTACAGTCACAGTCTCCTATTCTGAAGATGAGAAGAGAGGACTGTGTTGTTTTTCCTCAAGCATTCATAACTCATTAGAAGTGTTTTTAGAATATTTTCAAATTATCACTTCATTGCTTTTTCATCTAAACCTATCTGGATCATGTATCTAGCACTGGAGATGCAATCCTCATATGTGAATTAAAAGTAAGTCAGGAAGTGATTCTGAAAGAAGATTGCATCCTTCCTCCTCTGCTTCCCTCTTCATCTCTGCTGCTCAGAAAGTCTTGTCCCACTAAAGCACTTCAAGTTGGAGCATTAATAAAAGATGAACCCACACAAGCAACAGTTGAAGATCTACTAAGTGTGAAATTAAAGGACACACCATAAAAGTTCAACTCTGACTTTGTCACTATCTACACAAAGCTCTGATGAACAAAATTAAGGCCCCTTTTGGCTGCTAGCTTGGGATGATGCATACAGCAGACAGATAAAAATCACTCAATTCTTCTTAATGCATTAGAGCATATATTCTTATACTGATTCAGTTCTACTTCAAGACTGGAAAATGTTTGGAACCTACACATAATGTAAAGTGAGGATTTGAGGGTAAAAGGAAAATCCAATTGTAAAGTGATAAACATTTAAGGTTTGTTGCTTTAATATCATTATATCTTACAAGCTTTATGAAAAGCATAGAATTAACTCTTATAGTTACAAGTGATTTTAATTAAAATAAAAACATAAACTTCATATTTGTTTTGCACGCATCTGTAATAATGAAAATTGGAAGATTGGAAATTAGTTGATATTTATTTATAAATTTATTTATGTGTATCTGTGTGTATAAAATGTGTGTAGAGAGTGTTTTACCTTAAAAGATGTGTAGAGGGAATTATGAATAAAGCAAGCAAATCAACTACAATGAGGACAAAGTTTTATTGCCATACTTCCCACAAATATCTAGAAAGCACAGCCAATGTTTCTATTGGTTACTGTAATAACTTTTACCTCTGAATAGTTTGACTGTTTTGCAAATATCCATAAAGCTTAAAATTTGTTTGTTTCTGATTCCCACTTTCTTGAACACAAAACAAGAAAAACACCTAATATAATATGTGATATATTATATTATCTCACATACATTCTTCTGGAAGTATAGCATTAGCATTTTACAATGGTGAGGGATTACTACTTTTAATGCTTACTCGCTGTATTCTCCACATTGTTTAAACAACACTAGCTCCAGAATTTCAGAGAAGACAGACTTTAAGCTTTCCAGATGCATTTATAAAACAGAATTTTGTTTCCAATTAACCATTTGTATCACAATTCTTATATTTTCTACCAAACATAGGAATCCATCTAGACCTAAATACACACATGTTGAGTCATGACCACCATGATTTCCCACTCACTACTAAAATGAGTTGTCCTCAAAACAATATGTATGGTATATTTGATACCTATTTGAGACAAACTAGATATATTGTAACTTAGATAAAGTGACTTTTGCACTGATCACTTTAAGATTTCTTCTTTGATCATGGGAATCCATTATTCTTCCCAGTGCCAGGACCATACTTTTGTGTGTAAATCCTGCAGAAATTACAAACTGTGGAATTCTGTGACTGTCTGCCTCTCTTTATCCTCCTGACATCATACTCCCATCTTCATCTACTAGAACAGAGTTGTTTAAGACACCTGACTCTCATGCTGCCAGCATACAAAGTATCTCATGGCCAAACATTCCCAATAGCTCTCTACCTAGTAGGCACAACCAATTGCCAGGTATGCCAGTGGAAGAAAGTTCAGATCAGTTCAGACATGCTTCGGACATTTCAGCACATTCACTACATATCTGTATTGGAGTGGGAAAAATTCACCATGTGAAAAGCCCATCCTATATAAATATGAAACATTACAAAGCCTTTTCTCCTCTAATTTTGATCAATCAACTTCAGACCACCTTGTAATAGAGGCCTGATAAAATACGCATCCTCTGCTTTCACAAATCATTAAAAAGACTAATATTTGTTTATAAATTGGAAATATTTGGGGCCAGAACTCCTAAATAATTTTCAAAAGAAGGACAATATATCATTTGTCTATTCCCTTTTATTTAAAATGTTTCTCTCTCTCTCTCTCTCTCTCTCTCTCTCTCTCTGTCTGTCTCCCCCCCCCCCGAGTGTGTGTGTGTGTGTGTGTGTGTGTGTGTGTGTGTGTGTGTGTGTGTGTATGTAAGACATAGAGTGAAGCTTGTGTGATGCCCAAGTGCATACTTATGTGGCACACATGTGGAGGTGAGAGCTGTATGTTGATTTTTGCCTTCTAACTTGCCTGAGATCAGGGTCTTTTTATTGTTGTTTGCTATGTCTGTGTCAGGGCAGTTATTTTTTGAGTTCTAGACTCCACTTGCCATCTCACAGTTGGAATAATGTTATTATAGGCACACACTATCTTGCTTGCTTTGAACTCAGGTCCTCACCTTTCCAGAGTCATATTTACAGTCCTTGTTTATAACCTTGTAAAGAACTTGGTCACAATTAAGATGAAACTTCCCACTCAGTTAATGCTTCTGACCCAGTTGAACATATCTTATCTTACTTGTTAATATGAAGAGATGATACATTGTTTTTCAAATATTTTTTCTCTACCTACTGAGATGAACACTTGTAACTTTATCCTGTAGCCTGTGTATTTTGTGAATGTAAATTATATTGTTTGTTTTCAGAAATTAAAGCCAACATTAAATTACTATGTTAAATTGTCAATTATATTTTTTTCATTATTGTCAGGCATTTGATATAATTAGATGATACTTTCTCTCTTATCTGTAGTATTTCTATTGTATTTATAAATCTCTTGGTGTAAGATTGGCCTCCAAAAATATTTTAAATTATTATATATTACCATATTTTCTGAAGAAGTTAATTCTGAATGTTTGATAAAATTTATTAGTTCAATAATGTAACCAGAAATTTTCCTTTTGGAAAGACCTCAAATTTCAAGTTTATTTAGGGCTTCTTATAGTTTGTCAACATCCCAGCACAGGTTTATACATTTGAATACTTGATTTGAACTTTCAGGCCTCCTCTACCATGAAACTTAACTAAAATAAATCTTTGTTCTCAGAAGTCATGTCAGGAATCATTAGAAGACTGGTTGGAGGATGTAGCAAGTCCTCTAAAGAGAGGGCATCTAAGAAGAAAAGGGCTGGGGCCGAGGAGCCATCCGCTGTCCATAAATCATTCCATAAAGTCCTCCACCGTTACCTGTTTGTAAAATGTATTTAAAGGTTTTATTCATTCTAAAATATCTCAAATAAGTAAAAAGTAACAGAGCAATTGCCATATTTAAGTGTATAAAATGAATATCATCTATAATTATATGTCAATTGAAATCAAGGGAACATACACTCATCAGGCCCCTTTTTCCTTTCCATGCTGAAACTCACAAAGTGCAACTGCCTTTCTGGAATATGTTTTGTACAGTGGTGAGTGAACACTCTTCAGTGACTCAGATCCGTGATGCAAAGGAAACTCCCTAAGAGCAACTTCAGCTGCTGCAGACCTCAGCTTCTTCCCCTGCTTCCATTATCACAGACATTTGCTAATTTTTCTGACTGGAAAATATAATGCCGAATGTTAAAAAACATGTGGTGGTTGGTGGGGACTCTTCATGAGTGAGGTTTCTTATTAATCTCATTCAAAGCCTTACCATTTAAAGCACTCTGTGGTATGATGTCTTTTACTATCCAACAGTAAAATGTCTAGCCTAGTACTCATATAATATAATGAACAGATAAAAATGTTTAAAAAATAAGAAAAGCAAATCCATGAAGAGAAACTTCAACAAGCAAGACTGTCAGAGAAACACATAGATGCATCAGTAACACCAGTGAGAATCGTTTAAATGTTGAGAAAGAAGAAAAGATAGCAGAGAAAATAGAGGCATGCTAGCAAATAAGGAGGAACATAAAAATCAATGAGCCATTGATAATGGGATAGACACAGCATTCATTTTTTAAAGAGAGAAAAATGAGGGTAGGAGTTTGGGGAAATTGGAAAATAATGACAGCCAAGTTAAAGTAGCTATTGAGGAAGGGTGGGTAAGAAAATGCCTGACACTGGGATGGAATAAATAGCTCACTCTACAGTTGGGGAGGAGTATCTGATAGGTACCGTTAGGATGTTCATCATCCTGCTCCAATTCAACATCATCCTTAACAGCACAAAGGGAATAAATAAATAATACATGATTGGAGATTTTCAGAACTGAGTGCACTCTTGTTGCTTGGAATATCATAAATAATAAACAAAAATAAAGCAAATGGGCTTCATATCAACAATTTGATAAATAAGACAAAAAAAATTCTTCTTGCAAAACTAAAAAGGCATTCAAGAAGACAAATAGAAAAGGAAAACAGATAGAACCTGTAACAGTTACTGGCAGTCCATTTCTTAACCAGTTGTGTAGGTAGCTTTGATCCTCAGAAGCTTACACAGCTTCACTGGTTGTGACTAAATGCTGTTATAATCAGTGCCACTGAGTACTGGCCACCTGGACCAGAAAACTCACACACTTCTCAGTTAGAGAGATCTGGATGGTACAGTTAACATTTTTAGTGCATGTAATTTATTAACTAAGGAGGACCACATAACTTAGTTTTGGTAACATTCTTTAAGCAGCATGAGTGAGAGAAAGGCTTTCTAAGGAGGACTGAGTCCACCCAGGAGCAAGAGAAATTGATAGCATACAGTGAACAAATGTCAGAATTTCAAGAAGGGAGTGATAGCCTGTGCCAAATGACCGAAAAAGGTCAAATATGATAAAACAGGAAAACTGCTGTTGAATTAGACAATAAGAATATCATCTCTGAAAATTGCTGAATAAGGATTGCCCTGGATTGCACAGTATCAGGTGACTATTTTCATAATAAAATGGAGCAAATATAAATGACTTCCAGAAAAAAAAAAAAAAAAAAAACCTCTAATGAGAAAAAGTGAGAGAGTATAATGGCTAGAGAAAAGTATAAAGGATGTGAAAAACAATATCTAATTGGAGGAACTTTCTGGGAGTATGGAAGTACTAAAAACATAGATAGGACCTCCCTAATGCATTACTAATTTTTCAGGACTGAGATCTAAAACCAGCTCTCTGCAAAGTTTCTTGTTCATCATGCTGACAACACTACATAATAATCAGTGCTTCCGTTTTTGCTGTGACCCCTCTACAGACTCAGAATTTTTGAAACACTCCCCGAAACACTCTCCATATTGCATCCACATACTCTTGTCTACATCACTAAGTTAACATTTTTCAAAATAGGAATTTTGACTATTTACTCAATTTCAACCATGGAAGAAGATGTCACATGAGGATTTACTAATAAAGTCACCACAAGAAAAGAACAAGAAATAAATGAGGTAATTCAGTATCCTCAACTACACAAAACACTCAGCCAAAGCTTCATTTCAAAGCAAAAATGTGAATTCTGAAAAAAAATACTAAAGAAAATTCTTCATTAACAATAAAAAGAAAGCCAGAAAAACAGAAGATATGAGCCCAAGGTAGCAAAGCTGTCAGCCAGAACTGTGTAGAACAGTGGAGTTCCAGAATTTGGAGGATAACTCACAAGTGACCCATGAATGTCCAGTCCTTCATTCTCTATTCAATATAAAACTCACAAGTGACCCATGAATGTCCAGTCCTTCATTCTCTATTCAATATAAAACTCTCTGAATATATGAGTGTTTCATATGCCAACAGTAAATAAAATTCCATTTCAATTCAAAGGAGCTAAAAGCACACTGATTTTTTTAATGGTCATATGAGTTGAAAGAAGAATAGAGATTTAACATGAACTTCCAGTTGATTATCAGGAGACAGCTACAAAAAATCTTACACAGAATTCAAGCAGGAAGTGTATATTTGAAAAGAAGAATGTGGATAGCTCTAGCAACTAAAATAAAATCAATAAAGCAGTTAACATTAGGATATTTAATAGTAGAGTTTAAGGGCTTGTGAAGTTTTTCATCACAACTCCTGCTTCACATCTGCAATGAGGATGCTATGATCTTGAATCACACTGAGGTGTTTGACCCATGTTGTGACCCCTTCCTAGTCTTGTATTCACATTTTGTTTTTCTGAAATTTTTGCCCTATTGTTTAACTCTGTACCCAACAATGAGGTATACTTATAGTCCTAACACCTTTTCAAGTTCCTCAGACTTGTATTATCCTAAGGATGCTGTAGACATGGTTTGAAAATGAATATGCCAAAGTGCAGATCAGCTTTACATCCAGTAAGCTAGTGATCAAAGAAATCCATAGTAAAGGATGCATAGAATGCTCTTTTCACGTACAGAAGATCTCCTATAGAGCAGGGGGCAATCAAAAGAGCTGAGAACCTAAATCTTGTTGGGTTTCCATAAGTATGAACAGCACTTATTTCTACACAGAAGTTAGATATCCTCAATCTTAAGGATATTAAATACCAAAATAAGTAGCTGTCAGGAAGTCAAGGAGCACGAATGGAAAACCAATTGTTGTTTATCACAGCTATTACATCTGTGCTCATCTAACAATGAATACAATCTCCTTTCTCTCTTTTAAGATGATGTGATGGCTATTTTGTTTGTCACAGCAGTAAAGAATTTCTTTTACTTTGAAAAATGGTAAGACCCATTTTTAAATGTGTCTGTGGAGATGGTGTTTTCTTCAATGATGGACGTGCATCAGTGACTCTCAGAATGTGTGATGTACCATCTGTGGCAGGCTGGCACTCGGGTGCAATAATAATCAAGGGAGAGGTAAAAATCTCTTTTAGGTTTGACCCTTCTTGTGTATGTTGCTGCCCCAGATAGACATCTGAGTCCAAGTAGTTCTGTGTTTGACTGTGGATTTTCAACAGTGACTCCTCAGGCCCTTCAAGGTCTTCTGCCTCATACTGGCCGCTCCCTGATGTAAGGTCTCAGGGTCTTGGACTTGCTAACTTCCAATTTCCTGACTCTCAAGACTGCAAAGAGCACTGTGAAACAGCTCAGCTTCTTGTCATGTTGGTCAGTGTAACAGATTCTCTCATGTAATTGTATATTTATTCTACTGGTTCAGTTTCTCTCTCTAATACACATAACACAACTGAAATCAAATTTCACTAAAAACTAAATTTTAACTATGTAATACAAAGTATTATTGTCATGTCTATATTTCTGAACATGGTACTAAAATTATCAGAAACTACATAGTGAAAAAAGTTAGAGGTTCTATGTTAAGTAATATTTTAAAGTGTGCATGACTGTCCTTAATCAACTCCACATCCCATAGCACTTGTTGAGATTAACACTTTCTGAGGAGGCTGAAGGAATCCTCCCTAGAATGTTGTCCTGTTATTAACTTCGGCTTTATAATGAAGAAGAAGGAGGAGGAGGAGGAGGAGGAGGAGGAGGAGGAGGAGGAGGAGGAGGAGGAGGAAGAGAAGGAGAAGAAGAAGAAGAAGACAAAGAAGAAGAAGAAGAAGAAGAAGAAGAAGAAGAAGAAGAAGAAGAAGAAGAAGAAGAAGAAGAGATTACTAAACTAAAACATAGTAAGATAAAAAATAAAAGTAAAATTCAGACATTTATGCTGAAGTCCAAGACTATTACCTTTTCAAAGTTTTGAGAATAAGGGATTGCTAATTGCTCGTCTATGAAACACATATGTAGCATGCCCTCTAAATCTCAGGGAATATCAAAAAAGCCAAAAGCAGTGGAAGAAGCATAGGTTATGGAGAAGGGCGGCTAAATGCTACTTTCTGAGCAGAAATTGCCACTGCACTCATTGCTTCTTCAGCTGCCATTGCCTCTTCTGTTTCTACACAATACTGGACCTATCAATACCCAGCTATGAATTAAAGAGGGGATAATGTGTCCTACCCCTCTGTGATGGTTTGAATGAAAATGATCCCCGTAAACTCATAGGGAATGGCAGTCTTTGGAGGTGTGGCCTTGTTGGAGTAGGTGAAGCCTAGTTAGAGGAGGCATGTCACTGTGAGTGAGCCTTTGAGGTTTCAGATGCTCAAGCCAGGCCCAGTGTCACTCACTCTCTTCTTGCTGCCTTTAGATCCAAATGTAGAACTTTCAGCTCCCTCTCAAGGACCATTGCTGACTACATGCTGCCATGCTTCCTGCCATGAGGACAATAGACTAAATCTCTGAATGGTAAGACAGCCTCAGTTACATGTTTTCATCTATAAAGTTGCCATGGCCATAGTGTCTCTTCACAGCAATAAATACTCACTGATGAGCCAATCAGAATTTACTGCATAGTTCTACACTGATGGTCACACAGACAGATGGTCCTTTTTTAACTGAATATATTATTACTAAACAAAACAAAAAGACATGGAAATAGGAAACAGACTTTTAGACAGAAGTTGGGGTCGACAAGGGTGAATGAGATTGAAGAAAGGTGGGAGTGAAAGTAATCAGAACTCATAGACACATGCATTAAATTGTCAAAAGCAAATGTTAATGAAAATAAATGCACAAATAGCAGGCCTTCAGAAGAGCAGAGAACACCAAGACTTTAAATTATTGTGAATAACAGTAATAATAATAATAATAACACTTCATCTCAGTCCTCACTTTTGCTTGCCCTCTCTCTGCCTCCATTTTGCCTGGCTTTGTTCTGAAAATAAAAGGAGACACGAGAGAGTAAAATGGATCCAAGAGGAGATCTATACCCACCTCAAGTATGAAAATGCAAAACCAGAAGCCCAAGAAAGACAGAGGGAGGTTTTAAAGCATGCACTCTGGGAGGGGCAGTCGTCAGAGCACTTCATTCTTGGTGAAGCAAGGAGCTGGGGACAGGGAACTCTGAACTGACAGCAATGCTTCCCAACCCTTCTCACAAATCGGTCTGTTTGTCTCACAGTGGTTTGTAGATTTCAGGAGGGAGAAACAGTTAAATTATAAACGCAGGACCAAACATGGATTTCTGGCCTGTAGTAACAGGAACTAAAAGAAAGCCTTTGATGACGTCTCCTGAACTCTCGTCAGCTCTGCACATTCCCATGGCCCTGGCCATAGGTTTTGTCACCCCCGGTGTCAGAGTGTTAACAGATTTGAATGTATTTTTTTTTCCTTGATCTGCTTTTTGTATAAATCCTACATAGGGGGCTGCTGTGAGAAACTGTGACGGAGGAAATTGTTATTGCTAATGGCTCTGAAAGTTGTTAACTTTAATGGATTAGAACTGTGTGTGTATTAAACTTAGTGGTTGCAGGTAGCAGGGGAATTAAGTAAAAGACTTCTTAAGCTCAGGCTGGAATTTCAAAGTTCAAATCACATTAATACCATTTGATCAAATCACTGAAAGAACAATCCAAGCACAAATCCTGTCATTGCCCCTGGCTCCCAGGACTCTATGGAAGTTGACTCATCTTATCTATGTTTAAATAGGTTGTGCTTTGGGTAGCTCTGACTGAAATTTAGATTGATTCTTTCTAATATATTACACATTATATACCTAATTATATTTTCTTCTCAAACATTAGCACTTATAGATTATCACTCTTAGGTAATAAATATCTTCTCAAAATGTGAAGATACAGTAAGAGTTTAAAGATTTATGAAAAAAAGTTTAAAAAATGCATTATAATATAGGTTTGAAGGACAAACATTAAAATCTCATAACTATTGGGCAAAAGAGATGGCTCAGAGGTTCAGGACCTGCTTGCTCTCCCAGAGAACCTGTGCCTAGTCCCCAGCACGTGAACTGGATGGTTAACAGCCACTGTGACTCCAGGGGACTAAAGATTCTCTCTGGTTTCAAGGAAGACTCACATATATATGGCATATGTAGGCAGAGTTTTCACGTTCTAGGAGTTGCTTCCAAATTACCACACAGAAGCTTAATATTATTTATAAATGCTCTGCCAATAACTCAGGATTATTGCTAGCTAACTCTTACACTTAATAAGAACCCATATTTCTTATCTATGCTTCACCATGTGACACATGGCTTGTTACCTCATTTTCTATGTGTCCTGCTTCCCCCGTGGCTGGCTGCCTGGATGGCTTCTCCTCAACTCTGCCTATCCTCCTCCCAGAGTCCTCTCTGTCCCACCAATACTTTCTGCAAGGCTACCAGTCTGTCAGCTTTTTATTAACCACTGAGAGTAATAAATAATCACAGTGTACAGAAGGATTTTTTCCACAGCAGGCATATACTCTCACACCAAATTTGCTTTGTGTTTGAGGTGAGAATTATCTGATACCCAAAATGGAAGATGCTGGGAGTGAACTAGGAAGAAAGTTCCTACTCTGTGTAGAAAAGTTTTGTTGGGTGCTGGCTGGATGGTTTTAGCTGCTGGTTTGAAACTTGTATTGTTGCTGGAAGATTGTCTTTGCTGTTTTTTAGAGCTGTCAAGAAAAGTAGCAATATTTAAATGGGAAATCTATGGGAAAGGGTTAGGCTGGCAAGAACGGTCTCCCTTAGCTGGACTGTCTGGGGGATATTATCTCTTACATTACACATACGCCCTTTTTCTAGCACAGGCTGCTGCATGTCCCTCCTGAAATGGGCTGAGCACTTTTTGGGCCTTGAAAAATACACTAGGTTCTTGAGGTTTCTAAGCTGCTAGAGGAGTGGAGAAGAAAATAGTAGAAGGGCTGGCTGTGGGACTGTGGGTGGGGATCAAAGGAAGAAGGAGAGAGTCTAAACAAGCTAGAGGTCCTTGTTTTATATCCAGCACTGAATTTGCAACTTTCTAGGGTCAGGTCATAGGCAAGTTACTGCTATTTCCAGCTAAAGGCAAAGAAGAATCAGCCTGCTAGGGTAAGGGGCAGAGGACAAGAGCTCCAGTGGTTCTTCACATCTGCTTTTGTTTCTACCCAACTGCACTGTATGTACCCCACTTTTGTTTCCATTTTCCAGTTGTTGACATAAACAGGCTGAGGGGGAAGTGTATTCCATGGCTCCATGCTCTCTAGGTCACTGATATGGCACTTGCTTACAGAATATAAACTAGGGGGAAAAACAGGTCAATTAAATGATTATACCAAAGGTTCTTTAAATATTGGATTTTACTCAGGCAAGATAAGATTAGCAGTTCATTAAGGTAACAAGGTTTTAAAGAGCCATATCAATGAGAACAAATAATCTTAACAGTCCATCTCCCTTTCATTGTTGCTAAGGAGGAAGGACAGTACACAGATACTCATGCCAATTGTGGTGGTTTGAATAAAAATGGCCCCCATTGGTCCATAAGGAATGATACTATTAAGGGCTATGGTCTTGTTGGGGGTAGGTGTAGCCTCTTTGGAGTAAGTATGGCCTTGTTGGAGGAGGTGTGCCAATAGAGGGCAGGATTTGAAGTTTCAGACGCCTAAGCTACCCAGTGTGGAAGTCTTTTCCTGTTGCCTATGGATACAGATATAAAGTTCCCAGCTACCTCTCCAGCATCATGTCTGCCTGCATCCTACTATGCTTCCTGCCATGACAATAATAGATGAACCCTCTGAACTGTAAGCCAACCTCTGTTAAATGTTGTCCTTTATAAGAGTTGACATGGTCATGGTATCTCTCCATAACAATAGAAACCCTAATGCAGAAGTTGGTACAAAGTGCTGTGGGATGTCTTTCTGTATGCTGTGAATGTGTTGCTCTGATTGATTGATAAATAAAACGCTGATTGGCCAGTAGCCAGGAAGGAAGTATAGTGTAGGCTGGACAAGCAGAGAGGAGAATTCTGGAAAGTGGAAGGCTGAGTCAGGACATGCCGCCAGCTGCTGCCATGGTGAGAAGCAAGATGTAAAGTACCGGTAAGCCACAAGCCAGGTGGCAAGGTATAGATTTATAGAAATGGGATAATTTAAGACATAAGAACTAGATAGCAAGAAGCCTGCCACGGACATACAGT
Organism: Peromyscus eremicus; assembly: GCF_949786415.1. NCBI lineage: Eukaryota > Metazoa > Chordata > Mammalia > Rodentia > Cricetidae > Peromyscus > Peromyscus eremicus. The sequence goes on along the minus strand of NC_081431.1, from coordinate 87,888,379 downwards.
TTATAAGTAACGTAAGTCTCTGTGTGTTTACTTGGGTCTGAGTAGCTGCAGGAGCTGGGTGAGCACAGGAAAACTCCAGCTACAACAAAGGTCTAGGGTTTTTGCCATGATAGGCCAGACATGTTTTTGTCTGGAAGAATGTGGACTTTGGGACTTTGGATTAGAAAAGCAGTTGAACATTTTAATGGGGCTAAGTGGGACATACTAGGGGAAGCATGGAAGACAATGAGGCTGAGGGTGATTTGACGTTTGGAGGCCTGGCTCCAGGGGTATTAGAGAAGAATTTTAATATGTGGTCTACAGACTATTCTTATAATATTTTGGTGAAGAATGTGGCTGTTTTCTGTCCTTGTCCAAAATACTCACCTCAGTCTAAATTGAAGAGTTTTGGATTGTCTTGGCAGGGGAAATCTCAAAACATCCTAATATTGATTCTGTACTCATTATTAGTGTTCAATTGTATAAAGATCTATAATGAAAAGAAACATGCTAAGCAAGGAAAACTACAAAATATACAGTTCACAGAGAAAGGGGACACCAGGAAATTAAGTGGAGCTATATTCTGTGTTCAAAGAAATGAAAAGATTAAAGAAAAGCCTGATGTTAAATGGAATAAAGGATCTTCAGGGCAAGACCCCACCAAGCTAAGCTTCCAACTTGTGGAAAGGAAATAAAGAAAAGCTGGGTATGGTGGTACATGACTTTTATCCAAGCACTTGGATATCCAAGCATTGAGGCAGTGGCAGACAGATCTCTAAATTGGAGGCCAGCCTGGTCACAGATCAAGTTTCAAGATAGCCAAACTTAGGCAGTGAAGAAAACCATCAAGAACAGAAAACTGGTGAAGATGTAATTGAACTAAGGGACCATGTTCCAGCCCCAACAAGCAGCAGAACTTGGTAGCTTCAGTCATGTTCATTCATGTGGTTCTGGCTTTAGATTCATGGGTAGAAGAAAGGTTTATGAAATCTCCTTTTGTGACTGAGGAAAGCTGCTGTGGCCAGACATGTATCAGGGGTGTCCCTGCATGGAGGCCTAGAGAGGTCATTGTCTGAAGCTGTGAAGGTGCATACTGGATTGCCATGAAGCCCCCAAAATGTTGTACATGTCAGAGGTGTGAGATACTTGCTTAGAGCTGCTAACAGCCCAAAAGAAAGAAGTGTGTTACAATCAACAAAATTGAAAGGAATTGGAGATCTGTAGAACATTTTGACATCAGAAATGCAAATACATAGTTTAGAGTTTGCCCAGCTGATTTTCCATCTTGCTTTGGTCCAGTATTCCCTCACTATGATGCCTTTCCTCCCCTTTGGAATGGTAATGTATATCTTGTGCCAATGTATGTTGGAAGTATATGATCTGCTTTTTCATTTTGACTTTACAGGTGATTACATTTAAGAGATTGCATGAATCTCAGAGGACAATTTGGATTGTGGACTTTTAAACAAGTTTAAGACTCTTATATGAAACTATGGGTACTTTTGAAGTTGGACTAAATACATTTTCCATTGTGATATGGCTACAAGCCTATGGAATCCAGGGAGTAGGATGTGGTGGTTTGATTGAAAATGGCTACCATAGGCATGCAGTATATGGCATTATTAGGAGGCATGGCCTTGTTGGAGGAGGTGTGCCACTAAGGGGTAGGATTTGAAATCTCAGATACTCAAGCCATGCCCAGTGTGGCAGTCTCTTCCTGTTGTCTGTGGATCCAGATGTAGAACTCTCAGCTACATCTCCAGAATCATGTCTGCCTGCATGCTACCATGCTTCCTGACATATATGCATATATTGTTAATTTTTTTTCTGTTTCCTCTGGAGAGGGACACAAACTAGACATGAAAGACCTTCCAATGTGTTTTCTTTTGTCTATAGATGAGTAATTATTAGTTAAAAAAAATCCCCTAAACTGTGTCCTTTCTCATCCACATCCAGCAGCTTTAAGGAAGGAACACCTCATATTTTTCTGCATATGGGGCTGGCCTAAATATAAACTAAAAGATTGCAAACAAAAAAGTGGGAAATATTAGAATTTGCAGAAACTAGAAGAGTAGAAAGTCATTCTCCACAGCTGTGAGAAGATCGTGGCATTGGTAGAGAGCTAGACAAACTAGCTTCTTCCTATGAGCCATTTAAGTGTCTGGGGAAGGTTTCTGTGTTTCCTAGGTACATCATAATTTCCATAAATTATTTTCAATAAATGAAGAATCCTGAGAACAGCCCCTAGCAGCAACAGAGGAAGGCACATTAGGTGACCATAGAGGGTCAGAAGACTAAGAAGGAGTTAAGCACTAGTTCTTGGTAAGCTGATTACTTGTTCTGTGAACCTGGGATGATTCTCCTCCTAGGTTCCTACTTCCTATAGTTACGAGGTGGGTTTTCATCGAGTTTCATTATGTACCTTATTGTGGATGCTGCTTTTCTATCTCAAAGACCAATAGCCTGTCTCTGGTCTGGTCACTATGGCCTGCAGATGTCAGAAATAATATTATCCTACTTTTGTGCAGTAAATACTTTCCTGGGGAGACACTACACACATGTCTATTCACCCCACATAGAGAGCCCACCACAGAACAAAGTACTAATCCAATACCAACCAAATCTAGCTTGGTGAACCAATGCATTTTATTGGAATTACTTACAGAATTATGAGTGAGGGGTTATTTACAGGAAAAGAAATGACTCAAAGGCAGCCATATCACCAAAGCATGGGTGACAGCTCACAAAAACTGGGAACCTGGAGCATACTGTAGAATCTGCAGTCGGCTCACTGGGTTGGAGAACGTGCTTTTCAAGTGACTCTTATCTAAACCTCTTCCATGCAGCTCAGCTGGTTTCTGGTTTTTTGTTTATTTACTTGTTTGTTTTGTTGTTGTTGTTGGTGGTGGTGGTGGTGGTTTGTTCTAGGTAGCTGGATTGGTCTCAGAGTTGTTTTTGCAATGTTACTCTCAGCTTTTCATTGCTTACTCTGGCAGGGACAGTGAGAGTGCTAGTGAATCTAGTCAATTTTAGGAACTTCCTAAAACTATTTTGAGTTGTTTACCTCCTTGCTTTAAGAGTTTCCCTGTAGGAGGAATATTCTAAGCTCAGAGGAAACTGTTACACAACATCTAGTGATTAAGAGTGTCTTGTAGATATCCACCATTTGTGTCAGGAACTGTTCAATCCTGATGGTCCTTGGGATTATGATGGCTTTTATTACCAGTTATGGATGTCTTTGGTCCTCTCTCATTGAATATTCACCTTCTGTGTGACTGCTTTTTATGTTACAGGTACTGTTTGTTACAGCTTTGAGCCCTATGCTTCCTGTGTAATAGGAAAGGTGGACATGAAAGTCATTTCCTCTTAAACAATTGACAGACTAGTTGATAAATAACAGTGGCCTAATTAACAACAGACTAGCACCACTGAAGTCAAATCTTTTCTCTCTGTGACAGTTGATGCTGGATAGCAGTGACTGAAAAATGAGCTATGGTATAATAAGAACCCATCATCAATGGTACAAAATCTCCCAGGAACTATTTTCCCAGAATCAACATACAAAGGATATGATCCAGAAGGGGCCAGGGTTATAACACAAGCTGCCTGTCAAATTCCTTAATGTTTTAAGTGTCTCTTCTATGGTAAAGGTGTTGAAGGCTTGAAAGCTACAGGAAATGCTAGGACTATAGGACGACCATCACAGACAGTGGTAGATGTGGACTGGAGCCATCCAGAAAATACAAGACAATCTGGTGTGCTGGGGATAACACAGCCAGAGATGTGGAGCTTCCTAAGCCCTTTGGAGCCCAAAAGATAAAGAGTAAGTCCCTGACATTGAACATTGAGACACACTGTTGGATCCAAACTTGAGAGACTTCTGATCAGATTGTAATTTTTTCCTGGTTCTATTTTCTTGGAAACAGAAAGCACGATTCCAACTGTTTCTCTTGGATTTCTGTAAGTTAATATCACTTGTAGAATTTCTGAATTGGTAGAAGGATAGACCCCAGAATGAAACAATTACCAATTTCTCCATCTACTCAAACAGCAGTATTTATTTTCCCATTCAGTACATTTTTTTTCTTGCCCTCTGGAGCAGGCAACCTGAGGGTCATGATCCCTTTGCGAGTAGATATTTACATTATGATTCATAACAGTAGCAAGATTATAGTTATGAAGTAACAAGGAAATAATTTTTTATGTTTGGGAATCAGCAATATTAGGTAGCAGCATTAAAAAGGGTAGCAGCATTAGGAGGGTTGAGAACCACTTCTCCAGAGCAAAGCAGGATCTTCTGCTTTGATAGACTCACAGGATTCTGTTGGGCCCATCAGGAAAATTAACTATAATATCCTTTTCTCAAGATTTGTAAACTTACTTGTAGTCATGAAGTCCTTTTCCCCATTAGTGTGACATATTCACAGATTCTGTGGATGCATCTGGGCAAACTGACAATATATATTGAACCCTAAATATATAGAAAATATTGGTACTAAATTTACATATTAATGAAGAAAATATGCCTGATATGCTGCTATATTGAGTTTTTGTCAATGATGTATCTCTGCTGTGATTGCTAATCTTGGTTGCCAATCAGGCTGCTGCCAGAATCAAGAAAAATTCAAGATGCTAGGAGATGTTTTCTTGACCAGGTTATTTGAAACAGGAAGATCTACCTTAAATCTAGGTTGCATCTTCCAGTAGCAACCCAGATAAAAGACATGGCAGAAGGAAACTGTGTTTTCTCTACTGGTCCTCCCTCTCTCTGCCAAGCACCCTTATGCTAGTGTGGCGCTCATTCATCAAAATGTGAACCAACATCTTCAGGACTACAACAGAAAGTGAAGATTAGTAGCTCATTAGAAATCCTCCAGATATCCAGTACGAGACTGAGAGTTTTAAGGCATTTGGCATCATAGAACAAAATACTACAGGACTCTTATCCTATCCAGTATGTCAGGTATTGTTGGATTACCCATACTGCAAACCCTGTAAGCCAATGTAATAAATAGCTCCCTATATATATAAAATTTATGTTATATATCAGTAATATACAATTATAATAATACAATATATAAACATATTTACAAATATATATATTATTTAATATATATTTTAGAAGGCATACACACACACACACACACACACACACATATATATATATATATATATATATATATATATATATATACTGTCACATATGTTCTTTAAAAGAACTTTGCCTATTGCAAATTGTAGTATACTGGGAAGGGTTCCAGAGAAACAGAATTTTAAAGATAAATTTCTCTATTGGGCTTGAAATATCTGAAGTTGGTTCTCCAAATGAACTAATCCCACAGTTACTACAGACTCCCCTCATACCATTGAGAGCCCTGAAAGCACATTGTATGAAATATTTGAAGGACTTTTCATAATAAATGTATTTGATGCTTCCAGTTAACTTGTGCTGGGCAAGCCAGTAAGCAGCAATGCACCATGATCTCTATTTCAGTTCCTTCCTCTAGGTTCATGCTTTCCGTGCCTTCCTGGTTATCATACATGATGATTTCCTTCCAAAAATTGCATTTGGTCATCGTGTTTATCATGAGAGCAGGAAAATTACTTAGTACACCTGCCATAATTTTAAGTGATAATTTTATCTTGCATATTTCAATAACAGAAGAATAAAAACAAGCAGGTATCATTTTACAATTATGATATGCCAGAATTTAGCATATGATGTTTAAATAAGGTCTCAGTTTTCAATTTTGTCTGTTTTCTACTAATGAGATAAGAATAGATGAAGATGTCTCTTCATCTTGAATTATCATATTGCCTTAAGCATCCTCAAATCAGGATCACTGACTTAGAGCAAAAGAGATGTATTCTTCCAGTATTCATATGTTGAGGTCCTAAGTGCCAACACTGCAGAACAAGATTATATTTGCAGTGTTTGCAGAGTGGTTATTTAAAGCAGCTTGAGGTTGTGATGTAGTTCTTAATCTTGCAGGGTTGGTGTCTTTAAGTGAAAAGATGAAGATACAGAAAGACAAAGAAAAGCTATGTGAAAACAAAGAGAAGACGCCTTCTGCACATCACACTGCACAGGAAACTTTGAACTTAGATAGCTTGCTTGCAAGAAGTTAAATTCTGGTTGTTTATACCCCTCAGCCTTTGGTACTTTGTAGCTGAGAATACAGCAGTGCTCTGTGTGGTAATAAATTCCAGGAAAGCAAAAGTGAAAGTGTTTTTATTGTTTCTTAATCTGTTTCAAACATATAAGAGGTGAACTTATTCTTTCCATTATTAACTTTTGTGTGCTATACGTGTCTCCTTAAGATTGGAAAGAACAAAAAGCAGCATCCAGAACAGCATGCTCAGTGAGTCTTGGAAATGCTGGACTCCAGCAGTGCCAGCACAAATGGCTTTGCTGCCTTAAAGGATTTCAGCAAGCAATGTTCTGTCCATGTCACAAAACACAGTCCCTTAGAAGTCCCTCCTGGGCTGAAGTTCATTTCAGTTTTTAGGTTGCTATCTTAAGACTTGAGAGAATATTTACTTTGAAATTTTATTTTGTGTTTTTCACATTGTATAAGAACACTATTTAGCAGATTAGAAAATGTGTTGCAAAAAATGTGGTATTAAATCCAACAGATATCAATAAAAAGCAGGGGGTGAGCTCGCTGGGGTATAACTCAGTAGAAGATTGTTCTCTGTCTTGCCCAGAGCCTTGGGTTCCATCTGAAACTTCAAAAACTGAAGAACTGAAGGCATAAAATGAAAGTGAGTAATGTGTCATAAAGTCATAATTTGCCCTTTATAAAAATCTTTGACAATTTTGTACTACAGAAATATTTCACTACAAGTTTAATCATTATCTAAGAAATATAAGGTAGGCTACATGAGCCTCTCTACCATTGCTACAATATGAATGTCTTTGTAATGAACTGACACTGCATGGTGTGTTCACAAACCAAGTCTATCCTCCCAGTTTTGCTGTAATGAGAAAAAACTCACCCTTTCCCGTACTCGGGACATTGCAGAAAAATAAATTATAAATAATCATGATGTTTCCTTACTTCCCGTCTAGGCTTATATAGCAATGTTCATTGTTATGACTTGGTTCTCAAATGTTCCCCAAGATTCACATCTTGAGTACTTGGTTGCACATTGATGGAGCTAGTGAGAAGCAATGGAGTCATTAAGAAATAATTTCTGATTCCCTCGTGAGCTCCATCTCTTCATTTATTCTACAGGCACTTATTGGATGATGTGATATCTACTAAGTCAAATAATCAGTTTCTCAGGTGGAGACTGAACAACTTTAATATATTATTTCTGATTATGAACACTAACAGAATAGTTCAGAGTATAGGAATAGGGAAATGACCAAACAGGTAACCATGGCAGAATAACTACCTGTTAGAATTTTAGAATATTTTACTAGAAAGCCTACTTTTCCAGCTCAATCTTAAATGTGCTTTTATTCTTACACCTATATCTGTATTCCATTAATTCAAAATTAGTTGCTGTCCTATAAGTGATCTTTTCTGAACCTCATGACCACCTTCAACACAGGCCTAGAATATGTTTCAAATGTCATAAATCTGAATTCTTAACCACTTTGTGTGCTTTTATGAGTGTATGTACACTAAACACTTTGTAACTGTGGGAGCCCACAGTGACTCCAGTTTGTGACTTAATTCCATCTTGACTTGAGGTCAGACAGTTGAAGCTTGTTATTGCTTCTCTAGACTGAATACCAGGATGATTGGCCAAAGGCATGGTTACTAGATGTTTTGCTCCTGAAAGCCAAATAGCAGGATGGTTGGCCAAAGTCATGCTTACTAGATGTTTTGAGAATTAAGGAGTTGTTTATGCTTGTTTGTTCCTTGAACAATAGTAAGGAAGTCTTTTGCTCTCTCCTTGCTTTGAATATAAAATGGATATGAGAAATAAATTTGGGGCTGCTGCAGTATTCACTGAGAGCCCTCCCAATTCTATCTTCTGTCTCTTGTCTCTTTCTTTCTTAATCTTCACTCCCCTATTCAGGTACTATTCGACAAGTTGGCTGGTCCTGACAAATAACTCAATGTTTTACAGTAAAATCACTAATTAATTAATAAAGACTTATTCCATTGCTTAGTTATTATTTTCCTTTCAAACAGGTGAAGTATAAAATTATCTACTAATTAATATATGGTACTTATCCAATAATGGGATTAGAGTTGAACTTTCTCAGACAGAGGTGCTAATCACTCAAGATATTTGACTATGCCATTCATATTATTATTATAAATAATATGAAAAGAGTCAAAATGCAGAGAACACAATTGATTTGACAATTGGTTTCATAGAATTAGTCATAGTCATTTGACAAGTGCTCAAAAGTTGTATTCTTTGGGAGGTAAGGAAACAGTATCTTTTATTCAGTGGTAGTCAATTAGAAACCCGTTGAGATACAGAGTTTATTGTGGCCCTTGTTATATATTATCCATGGACACAAGGCTTTGTTATCAAAATGCAAATACAGCAAACAAGGTTTTACATAGTAATGTTTGTTAGCATGGACTGTGAAGAAGATTCCCTTTTTAGAATGTTCTTAACCAACATATGGGCACACAGACTCTGGTCTTCTGGATAATGCTTAGTCAATGCAGCAGGCTTAAGGAAAATATTTGGAACAACACTGTAAAAACAAATAAAACTCAATATAAATATCTAATGACTGAGATGATGGATTGATGTCTGACTGTACATTTGATTAGATTATTTATAGGCAAAGCTGTTGGGTTTTTATATTTAGCTTTTTGAGCCCTTCGTATATTATTCTACAACTAAATATTAATCTTCTATCAGATGTATGCCTAGAAATTATTTATCCCCATTCTCTGAGCTATCTCTTCACTCTGTTTGTTTCATATGTTATGCAAAATCATTTTTAATTGTATTAGATCCTATTTCTTTGAGTCATTTCTTGAGCAATTGGATTTTATTTTCAGAAAGTCCTTGCCTATGCTAAAATTGTGATCTAAGAGCTGTAGAGATTCTTTGAGTGCTATTCAAATCATACATTAAGTTCTTAGATCCATTCAGGAATTATACAGTATGACCTATAAAGATCAAGTTTCATTAATCTACATGTGGATATCTGTATTCACATCATTTGTCAAGGAGGCTATAATTTTTTCTAATATATGCTTATAAACTGTAAAAATACCATGTTTGTCTTTCTACATCTAGGTTACTTCACTCAGGGTGATTTTTTCTAGTTCCATCTATTTGGAAATTAGGCAAATTTAATGATGACATTGTTTTTAACAGCTGAGTAGTAATCCATTGTGTAAATGTACCACGTTTTGTTTATCCATTCTTTGGTTGATGGACATCTAGGTTGTTTCCAGTTTCTGGCTATTTTGAATAATGCTGCAATGAACATAGTTGCACAAGTTTCCTGGTGGAATGGTAGAACATCCTTTGGGTATATGCCCAGGAGTGGTATAGCTGGGTCTTGAGGTAGATGGATTCTCAATTTTCTGAGAAACGCCTACATTGATTTCCAAAGTAGCTGTAAAAGTTTGCACTCTTATCAGCAATGGAGGAGAATTCCTTGCTCCACATCCTTTCCAGCATGAGCTATAACTTGTGTTTTTTATCTTAGCCATTCTGACAGGTGTAAGATGGAATATCAGAATCATTTTGATTTGCATTTCCATGATGGTTAAGGATGTTGAACATTTCTTTAAGTGCATCTTGGCCAGTTGAGATGCCTCTCTTGAGAATTCTTTGTTTAGATCTGTACCACATTTTTAATTGGAGTATTTGGTTTGTTGATGTCTAGTTTCTTGAGTTGTTTATATATTTTGAAGCTCACCCTCTGTCAGTTGTGGAGTTGGTGAAGATCTTTTCCCATTCTGTAGGATGCCATTTTGTCATTTTGACGGTGTCCTTTGCCTTACAGAAACTTTACATTTTCATGAACTCCTATTTTCAATTGTTGATCTTAGTGCCTGTGTTATTAAACATAGTATATACTCTCTTTTATGGGAATATCAGTCATAAAGTTTTGGATAACCATATTCCAATCCACAGATCCAAGAACCTAAGTAACAAAGAAGACTCAGCAGGACACATAAATCTCACTGTGAAGGGGAAGTAGAATAGATACCATAGGTAGTTGGGGGAAGGGTCTGGGAGTGGAGATGGGAATGGAAACAAGAAGAATCTTTTGGGAGGAGAATAGAGGGTACTGGGAAAGACAATTGGAGGCATGGGCATCTCTGGGATAAGCTAGAAACCTAGTGCAATGGAAATTCTTAGGAATTTATGAAGGTGATCCCTAGCTAATAATCTTATCAATGTGTGTGTGTGTGTTTGTGTGTGTGTGTGTGTGTGTGTGTGTGTGTGTGTGTGTGTGTGTGTGTGGTGGGGGGTTCATGAGCCTGAACCAGCTATCTCCTGTATCCAGGCAAGACTTCTAACAGGGGATTCAGACCCCACTGAAGCTAAATAACCTTTGACCTACAATTTGAGACTCTGCTTCCTTGGGATAATTAGTTGTTGAGCTTGAGGGAGGAGGAAATGGAAGTGAATGACTAGGTTCAAAAGACTTGTGAGTCAATGGAGATAGCTCTCTGGGAAAATAATTTAATTTTTTCAACTCCACTTTATTCCAGAAAGAAAAGAGAATATAAAGGCAGGGGACAGTGTCAAGGCCATCACCTAATTTGCATTATCATAAGGCTTTGTATGTGGCAGTAGGGTCCTATAGCAAAGCTCCTAGCACAAGTCTTAGTTATCGTATGTTCAGCAAGGGAAAAAAACTTCTAGCAGGAATGCTGTGGTATGTTCTGTATGCTCTGAATGTGCTGCTCTGATTGGTTAATAAATGAAGTTCTGATTGGTCAGTAGCCAGGCAGGAAGTATAGGCGGGACAAAGAGAGAGGAGAAGTCTGGGAAGTAGAAAACTGAGTCAGGAGATGCTGCCAGTTGCCACCATGAGAAGCAAGATGTAAGGTACCAGTAAGCCACAAGCCACATGGCAACTTATAGATTAATAGAAATGGGTTAATTTAAGATATAAGAACTAGATAGCAAAAGCTTGAGCCATTAGGCCAGTTTAAATAATACAAACGTCTGTGTGTTTATTTCGGTCTGAGTGTCTACGGGTCTGAGTGGTACTGGAGAAAACTCCAACTACACAAGAAACTGTGCTAAGGATCATGCTAAAGATAAATTTGGCATCTGGCTTAGAGACAGCTTTCAGATAAGGTCAGTCCTCCAGGCCCAGAGACATTCTGCAGATATGGCCAGGTAGAGAGCAGAAAGTCTCACTAGGTAGGGAGTCCACCATGTTTCCAAGCTGTGGAGAAAGCTGCCAGGCCATGACAGACTGCAACCTCATACTAGAAGGCCTCCCAACAAAATTTTCCCTGCCTACAAGATATGCAGGGGCAAAGGTGACACAAAAATTATGGGAGTAGCCAACCAATGACTGGTTCAGCTTGAGATCCATGCCATGAGAGGGAGTCCATGCCTGACACTGCCTGTAGGACCAGGACCCAGAAGTAGTATAGCCTAGATATCTAGGGTAGAACCAAACATGACCAGAAGAAAGTCAAAGAAATTAGTCCTAAGGATATTCTGCTATACTCATACATAGATCATTGCCTAGACCAACTGTCATCATAAAAACTACCCAGAAACTGATGCAAACAGATACAGAGACTCATTGCCAAACATTAGGCAGACCTCAGTGAATCACGTGGAAGAAGGGGAAGAAGGATTATGGGAGCCAGAGGAGCTAAGGACATCACAAGAAAATCCACAGAATCAACTAATCTGGGCTTACAGAGGCTCACAGGGACTGAACCTACAACCTGAAAGCTTGCATGGGACTAACCTAGGCCCCCTAGACATGTTATAGTTGTGTGGCTTGGTCTTCTTATGGGGTCTCTAACAGTGATGGCAGAGGCTGTCTCTGATTCTGTTTCCCTGCTTTGGGGACACTTTCCTTCTACTGTATTGCCTCTCCAGCCTTAATAGAAGTAGAGATGGTAGTCTTACTACAACTTGACATGCAATGTTAGGCTGATATACATATGATACCTGACTTTTTCTGAAGAGAAAGAAGGAGGAGTGGGTAGGGAAGGGGGGAAGTGGGAAAGTTGGGTGGAGGGACTGGAAGGAGAGGAGAAAGGGAGGGAGGGGAAAATGTTATTGGACTGGAGAAAATTAATTAATTAAAATTTTAAAAACTGTCAAAATTGTGAGACCATATCTGTATGAATATAATTTTAAGTTCTTTTTTCTATTCCACTGTCCTATATGAGTCTGGACTATAATTCTTTTGCTACTATGGCTCTGTAATGTAACTCAAAAATAAGATATTACAGCCTCGTCAACATTGTCCCATGTGTTCAGTACTGCTGCTCTTAAGAATTCAGGGTTATTTTATCTCTTTTTGTGAAGACTGAGCAGAGTAGTCCCTAAACGCAGGAATCTCCCCTCCCCTGAAAAGAATATCTACTCCTCCTCATAGAAGTCCAAAAGAGAGCATATCCTCCTAAACTAAGGAATCCTCCCCCCCTGAAGAGAACATCCACCTCTCATAATACAGGAACAGGACCCAAGCTAAGTCCTCCATTTTGGAAAGGCTCCAAGTGTACATCCAGCTACCCATTAGCATAAAAAAAACACAAAAATCCCTTGTCCTCACTTTTCCTCCCATCGTCTCTAAAACCCTGGGTCATAGTATTTCATCATAGCAATAGTAATCCTAACAAAGACAATCTTAGTTTGCTTCCCTATTGCTGTGACATAACACTGACAAAAACTAGCTTGGAGTAATAAACTAAAGTTATTTCATCTTGTATCTTACAATCTGTCTTGAAAGGAAGTCAGGAAAGAAATTCAAGGGAGGAACCTGGAGGCATGATATGAGTAAGAGGCCATGGAGAAAAGTGATTTGCTACCTGTAGATTACTCCCCATGGCTTGCTCAGTTTGCTTTCTAACACCATCAAAGATTACTTTCCTAGAAATGGCAATATTCAAAGCAAGTTGGGCTCTCTAACATCAATCATTAATAAAGAAAATGTCACAAAAACTTGCCTACAGGCCAATCAGATGGAAGTAATGTCTCATTGGGTTTCCTTCATTCTACATAATTCTAGAACATCCCAAGTTGACCAAGAACTAAGCAGCATACATTCTATTTTCCTGTACCTATGGATTTATCTTTTCTAGACTTAAATTAAGGGACATGATTAACTATCATAATATTTATCCATTTACATACTAAGCAATACCTTGAGCCCAAAATATCTTGAACAAATAAAAATGAGTAATTTTATTTCAGTTGCATTCTCACTTTATATTTCATTCTCCTAGATTACCTATGACTTGACTCATGATTCTTACTCTGCTGTGAGAAAACTAAAGATTCTTGATTCCTTCATCTTTTTCTCGTCTATCAACCTTTGTTGGCTTCTTTCCTTCCTATATCCATCACAAAATATCATTGATCATCTACTCTACCTCTTTTCCCTCAGGTCTTTTGATTACCTTATAGTGTTTATTTTATGATACTTGTATAATAAAGCTTGTCGTCAGAGTCTACAGAAAGGACCACAAAAGGATACTCAAGGAATCTGTACTGTCATTAGGATTACTTGTTCTAGAATATCATTCTTTTCAACTTCATTTATATATTTTTGAAATAACAAAGGTATTTTCAGCTTAGCAGGAAAACCTCTAGTCTGAAACAATCAGCAGAGACCTGCCTCCTTTATTTAAAACCACGCAGCATTCAGTGTCAGTCTGTATTGCTACCTCATCCCCTTCCTACACACAAATGTGTAGCCATACCTGTTTTATTTTTGTCTTCCTTGGCCTCTTCTTCTTAAGTCTTCATCCCACACTTTTCTATGGATTTTGAAACATTGTGCCTTTTGTTTGCTGCTCTTTGTACTGAATTTTAAGCATCGTCCTTTCTGATTTCTTTTTTTGTCTCTAAAGATACTCAAGGGTTCATACCTACACTGTGACAGATTGTTCATTCACTGCTTCCACTTTCAATTCAAATGAATTAAAATCTTGTCATTACATTTTTCAGACCTTCTTCACCCAACATTTGGTGATCAATTCCCTGAATATGCATTTGTTTCTCCATAGCATTGAAATAACTTGGTAATCATTTGTAGATTTCTAAAAAAGAATTGAATACAAATCCCTCTCTTCCTTTTTTCCTACATCACCAATCTGTTATTGTCATTCCTAAACCATATACGCAAATTTAAGTGGGAGGAAATCAACACACCATAAAACCATTACCACAACCAATTCCATAGATATACCTGTGAGATCCAAGAGTTCCTTTCCATCTCTTCCACTTTGGTTTGGTTTGGATTTTACCCTTTTTTACTTAGAACACTGAATCTACTCTCCTAGAAAGTTTTGACAGCACAATGCTATTCAGTTTCGGCCTGTGTTGTGGTCTACAGGTCCAGAGTTATTCAGGACTATATAGCTCTTAAATTTATTTGTCTAACCCAGAATTCTAGATTAACTTTCTAGTTATACTGAGAGCTCAGTATTCATTCCTCCAGGTATCTTACATAGGCAGAAGTTTATTTTATTTATGTGAATATTGCAAGCACAGAAACATTAATATAATAAAAAAGTTAGAAATACATTGTGTGAAAGAGGAAACAATGACATTTGTCTCAGAAAAATGTATGTATTTCATATGTGAGATGAAAAATTATATGTACTATAAATTCAATTAAATGTGTTCATTCAACAAGTAATCATTCAGCACTGAAATAGTCCATTTGGGTTGCTATAACAAACACCCTTAGGATGGCTAATTTGTAAATGTCAAGTATTTATTGCTAGAATTTTGTAGTTTGGAAATTCTAATGTAATATCTGATGAAGTCTATGCTTCATAGACAGTACTTGCTTGCTGCATCCTTGCACAATGAAAGGGATAAGTCACCCTTTCAACATCTTTTATAAGGCATTAAAAAGAATTCTTAACACATTTATGAATTCATAAGAGAAAAAATCCCTTGATTTAATGTCTTCCCAGAAGGTCCCATTTCTTAGCACTGTTATCTTAGACACTATGTTCTAATATATAAATTTCAGTGTCTATCACCATTCAGACCATAACAAGTATCTAGTTGTAGAGACCCTGGTTGTATATTGAGGAGTATATATTATGTATTTCAGATTTAGCTTCTTGATAGTACATTCAGACAAAAACATGTGCCAGGGAGGAAAAAGACAATAAAAGAAGTGTATTGAAGTTGTTTACAGTTTAAATTATAGTAGACATGTCTAGTTTCTTTGAAATTTGAATAAAAAAAAACACAAGGCAATAGGCCAGACTTGGCCAAGATCAGAAGTCATGCCACCAAGGGAGAGAATAAAGAATCTTAATCACTGATAATTGTGTTTTGAAGAGTTTAAGAAAAGTTGAGATGATCACCATGACTGGAAACTTACTTAGCAAAAAAAAAAAAAAAGTGTGGTCAAAAATAGTGACCTTACAAGAACTGTTGTAGAAGTCTAAGACACTTAGATGTTACCACTGGAAATTGTTTCAGACTACCAAAAGTAGAATGACAAAATAGGACCTAGTGGTATAAGAACAGAAGAGGATAAATGCTGTGGGGTGTTCTGTATGTTAAATGTGCTGCTCTGGTTGGTTAATAAATAAAACACTGATTTGCCAGTAGCCAGGCAGGAAATATAGGTAGGACAAGGAGAGAGGAGAATTCTGGGAAGTGGAAGGCTGAGGAGAGAGACGCTGCCAGCTGCCACCATGAAAAGCGAGATGTAAGGTACCAGTAAGCCACAAGCCATGTGGCAACTTATAGATTAATAGTAATGGGTTAATTTAAGATATAAGAACTAGATAACAAGAAGCCTGCTGCAGCCATACAGTTTATAAGCAATATAAGTCTCTCTGTGTTTACTCGGTTGGGTCTGAGTAGCTGTGGGACTGGCGGGTGAGACAGATTTGTCCTGACCGAGGGCCAGGTAGGACTGGAAAACTCTAGCTACAAATGGTGCCCAACATGGGGCAAGAGTTTCCACCTAAAACCTAAGAAAAGAGATTCTAAACGGAGCTAAAAACAGCTTCCTAGTTGTCTCTCTCAAGTTGGTGGGTTCTTGGCATGCATGTTTGACCCACAGTATGGCAGGAATGAGGTGTCTACAAGTGACACATTACACTGCATGGTAGATTTAGTCTTTGCTAGTACAAAAAAAAAGAGAGAGAGAGATATTTCTGGGCTACACGCTGCTTTGATAGAAGCATAGAACCACTGTTTCTAAGAGTTGATGGCTCCCAGAGCTGGCAGTGGCCCAGAGCTGGTAGTAAACGTATCACCACCATGTTGGGAAGCTGAGGTGGGCAGAGCCACCAGCCAAAGCTGCTATTTTAGCCCTAGTAATGCTGCAGTTTAAAACAATAGATCCACAATAAGACAGATTCAGATGGAACAAGACTTTAAATGCTTTACAATCTGTGTAAAAATGTACATAGGCTTGGAAGAAAGAAAAAAAGAAATATAAACAGTTATATAAAGAAATAGATAGTTTTTAAAAATAAAGTCTTTAAAGAGACAGTAAAGGTAGTATAAAAAATAAGCCACATAAAGATGGATATTACACAGAGAATCTAGATTGTATTGTCTTTGGGATTTTTAACTGCAGAAAAACACTTGTTCATAAACGCTGTTGAGTTAAGCAAATATGTATATTTTAAAGGTAACTTGACTTCAAAATTTAGATGTAAGGATATGTTGCTTTGGAAAGGAGGCTCTGCTTTTGTTTCCACAGAAAGCCAGAGGCTATGGATTTGTTCCAGATTTAGATACATCAGATTTAACCAGCCAAGACCCCCTGAAAGTTCTCCAATGACACCATGGCCCAGATGATCCAACATCTAGATCAGATTCAAGGCAACTGGCTCAGATGATATACCGTCACAGACTACTCCATGAACCTAAAAATTCCTTTGTGTCCCCATAAGATACAGCGCCCCCTCCATCTGGAAGTAGTAAGAGAAGCTATGCCCAAATTCCCAAATATACCAAGTTGGCTTTGGAGATGGAATTGGCTCACTCCTTCTGTAAACCCAAGTATATTGCCAAAAAAAAAAAAAAAAGTTTGAAAGATTCTCGTGTCCCATATCAGAAGAGCCCTCTGGTGTGGGACAGAGAAAAACCAATATTTTTATAAATGCAATCTCTTTCTAAAGAAAAAAAGGGGATATGATATAGATATGATAGGATAAAAGGGTAGATTGTTGAACCTACTTTTAAAGAGCAATGACTTGTTTGAAATGTTTTACATTGGTATAGATTTTAGTTTATTGATACAAATTTAAAGTTAATTTTGTTATACTGTATGTGTATTTTTACTCTTGTTTAAGGTATTATGTTTATACAATTCATTTAAATTGTAATAGAACAGTTAGTCTTCCATGATAGTCAAACTTATAGTCATGTTGTTTTCTAGGTATACATAGACATAATTCAATTATGTAGGTAATATTCAAACACTTCCAACACCTACAAAATATGTCATTTAAAATGTTTTCAAAATTTAGACTTTCTGGTCAATGAGACATATCAGCTCCCGGCAGCACCAATTTACTTCAGAGAGGAGGATGGGCATCGAAGACACTCCACATGGAGTTTATCTTCACCTTGGCAAAAATAGCCATTTGGGCAAGAAACTGTTCTTGCCTGGACTGTTTGATCAATTGGACATGCAGGACCCATAGAAAGGTGACCACTGAACTTTGCTTGGTGAAATGGTCCTTCAGGTTCCTGCTTTGCAGAGGAAATTGCCAGGTATTCTACAGGACACAGAGAAAAGTGACTGAGAGACTCTAGGACTGTGGGCTGAAGACAGATGCCCCAACTTTACAAAAAAACTTCGGATGACTGTCCAGGCTGCCAGCTGTCGCTGTCTACTCTCACAAGACTCCCAAAAGTTGCTTGTGTCCTCCCATTTCTCAGGTAATATTATATCCTTCTGAGGTTTTTGATGTAGTTGAAGACTAGATAGTTATAATTTTCCTTAGTTATGATAAAAGATAAGTGAGATATGAAACCTTAGACTACAAATCTAAGATAGATAGGATATCTTCTTTAATTTTGCCAAATACAAATAGACTAGTTATTATAAATAGACTAGATATTGTAACTGTCATTCTTACTTGAAAATTGTTTTGTTAGCTGTAATTTTACTATGTGAAAGTTAAAACCTTCCTTTTCGAAAAAAAGAAAAGGGGAAGTGCTGTGGGATGTTCTTTATGTTAATTGTGCTGCTCTGATTGGTTAATAAATAAAACACTGATTTGCCAGTAGCCAGGCAGGAAATATAGGTGGGACAAGGAGAGAGGAGAATTCTGGGAAGTGGAAGGCTGAGGAAAGAGATGCTGCCAGCCGCCACCATGAAAAGTGAAATGTAAGGTACCAGTAAGCCACAAGCCATGTGGCAACTTATAGATTAATAGTAATGGGTTAATTTAAGATATAAGAACTAGGCCGGGCGGTGGTGGTGCACGCCTTTAATCCCAGCACTCAGGAGGCAGAGGCAGGCGGATCTCTGAGTTCGAGGCCAGCCTGGTCTCCAAAGCGAGTTCCAGGAAAGGCGCAAAGCTACACAGAGAAACCCTGTCTCAAAAAACCAAAAAAAAAAAAAAAAAAAAAAAGATATAAGAACTAGATAACAAGAAGCCTGCTGCAGCCATACAGTAAAAGCAATATAAGTCTCTCTGTGTTTACTTGGTTGGGTCTGAGTGGCTGTGGGACTGGCGGGTGAGAGAGATTTGTCCTGACTGTGGGACAGGCAAGACTGGAAAACTCTAGCTACAGATAAATCAATTTCTAAGTGCATTCTTCAGAGAGCACTTCCTTGATGATCTGAATTTCATGCAGCTTGAGTTGAAGGTAACATTGTTTATTACTGTCTTGTTCCGATTTTAGTGTACAGAAATTCAATGTATATGTATAATGAGCATGCTATGAATATTCACCTTCCATATTTTCTCCCTTTAGACTCTTATCAATTTTGTTAATTACTTAAGACAGTCTCACTCAATTTCTACATTCATACAGAAATGATTTGTACACATATGTGATTTTATGGATCTGTATATAAAGGAACAATAAAGAGCTGTCTCACAGAATGGGGAAAGTTTTTGCTGACTGTACATCTAACAAATTAATATATGAAATATACAAAAATACAAAAGCTAAATAAAAAGCAATCAAATAACATATAAAAATGTAATGCTGTGAAATGTAAGGTGTGAAAATATAAAGTATATATAAACAGTAAACATATAAAAATTACAATTTTTTACCTACCAGAGAAATGTAAATTAAAACTCATTGACAGAGTTTCCATCTAACTTCAGTCAGAATGGCTACCATTAAGAAGGTAAGTTTTGAGGAGAGGAGATAAAGATTTTACTTATGATGGATTATGATTTCAAAAAGCTCAATGCTGATGTTTTAGAAAGTATAGGAGAAAGGATCAGTGAGAGAAAACAGGAAGCAGGAAGATTAGAAATTCAAGGCCACTATGGGCTACCTAAGATTGAACCAATCTAAAAGATAAACAGAGGCAGGCAGTGGTGGCTCACCTTTTTGATCCCAGCACTTGGGATCTCACACCTTTAATACAAGCACTAGCAAGGTGGAGACAGGATCTGCCCCATTCAGTCTGAGGATTCATAGAGACAGGACACTTATTCAGTCTGAGGATTTGTAGAGGTAAAAAGTCTCTGATGGTAAAAAGGCTCTGCTTGTCTGATCTTTCAGCTTTCACCCTGATATCTGACTCTGTGTTTTTGTTTAATTAAGACTAATTAGGATCTCATATCAAATAGGATTTATGAGATTAGAACAGCTTGGCTTCAAGTATAGAGTAGGCTGTCATTGTTTGCAGGTTTTATTTTGGCTCTATTAAAAGACAAATGGAGATATAAGACCACTTTGTCTACCATGTGTTGATTTTCTCCTCTCAATTTCTTGTGATGATTTTGACATGTAAACTTATTTATAGTTTGAGAAAAATGTTGTTTTTATATACATCTCATGTAATTTGAATGTACTGGTACTAAAGGCATGAAGAAAATTTTAAAAAAATGCTGGAAAATTTATGTAATAACTGGAATAAACTATTTGGATAACTAATTGATGTGTTATTCCTTGGGGAAGATTATTTCTCCTTCTCAGTATTCCTTAGTTGCCTGTAGTTGTGTATGGTTGAGGCTTCATGGGTTTTCCTCACTCTCCTTACATATTAGTATGTCTCTTGTTATTGTCCTTGTTGATTTCATGTTGATGAGACTTTATGGTCAGCCCTCAATATATACACACAGATAGCATTATACCAACTGAGTAGGCTGTAGTTACTTATTTAAGAATATGTATGCATTTATGTATATAACAATAATTAATGAAAAAAGAGGCCATGAATTTGAAATAGAGCAATGGGGATTATATGGGAGGGTTTGGAAGAAGAAAAGAAGGTAATTATGTTATAATTTCTTAAGTAAAAGTAATAAAACATTAAAAATAATTTTATGATTATAAAGTGTCAGCATTAATTTTATGTTCACACAAAGTACTCTATGGCTTTTTTGAAGTGTATAACTATTCAAGGGAAAATTTTAGAACATAAGGTAACAGGCCCCCAGACCTTAGCACAACTGACTCCATGATGAAAGCAACATTCAGGCCATGGAACCCAGCATGGAAACAACAACATCTACCAAAACAAAACAAAACAAAATCCTTTACATCAAAGTCAATAGTTCTGAAAAAGTCTCTAAATATATTAACTTTGCATTTTTAGCTACTGTGGTTCTGCTTATGGCTAATTGCTCTTGTTAATTGGAGTACATCAACACAGGACCTGGTTTTTGTGCTTCAGTCTCACCTGGGAAAAGCTCTGTGCTACACTGGGATACAGAACACCCAGTGTAGTTGCCATCCAGTTAATAGAGATTTTCTATTGGCCTAAATCCTCATCTGAATGTAGCTAGAGTTTTCCTGCCTGGCCCACGGTCAGGGCAAATCTCTCTCACCCGCCAGTCCCACAGCCACTCAGACCCGATCAAGTAAACACGGAGACTTATATTAGTTACAAACTGTATGGCGTGGCAGGCTTCTTGCTAACTATTCTTATATCTTAAATTAATCCATTTCCATTAATCTATACCTTGCCACATGGCTCGTGGCTTACCAGGATCTTCCCATGTGGCTTGTCATGGTGGCGGCTGGCAGTGTCTCTCTCTCAGCCTTCCACTTCCCCAAATTCTTCTCCTTGTCCCGCCTATACTTCCTGCCTAGCCAATGGCCAATCAGTGATTTATTTACTGACCAATCAGCAACACACTTGACATACAGACCATCCCACAGCATCTGAATAGACTTCCCCACTGGACACCCCACAACATTTCTGTAGGTCCCACTGAGATCCACAAAGAATAGACCCTTAGACTCTGGGGGTTCAGATCCCCTCAAAGCAGGGAAGAGTACAGTAGTCAAGGGGCTCCTAAGGGGTGCTCAACCTAAAAATGCTAGAGAGCTAGTACTCTCTTTGATCAATATCTGCCTAATGCTTTAGAGGAGTCTAACATCTCCACCCTGAAAGGAAATGAACCTGAAAGTTGGTGAGTCTGTCACCTCCTAAAGTGAGTCTGTTTAAGGTATGTTTTTTTAGGACACAAAGGAGAGGCCGCATACCACCACTGACGCAGTGTCCATATGGGATCTGTGTGGAATGTCACAAATTCTCCTGGGCTCTTCAGGAGTATGAACGTTCAGTGACACCCCTGGTTGTCTTTACTGTGTATCTCTCTGTATGGCTCTGTCAGTTTTGTTACCTGGAAAAACAGATCAAAACTGCTGTTACTGTGGAGATGTCCACAGCAAAGATTGGCAGGATACTCTCTGCCCAAGTGGGGATTGCATGGAGGAGAATGGATTTGACATCTATTTCTCTCACAAAAACCTTCAGACCTTCTGTGATAATGATTGACTCTGTTTGGGAGTTGGGTTGCCCAATGATTACTCATACCATCTGAAACATAAAATCATGGCCACCCTGAACATTTTCTCTGCTTTGATGAGTGGCTTTCTCTAGTACGAGACTTTCCTACCTGACCTCGAACTCTTTTTAAGACCTGTGCCCTCTTGTTGGGAACCTGGATCCTTTTGACTCTGCCATGTCACCTAGCAGAAGCGGAAACCTCTGCCTCTTCTCTCAGTCTCACCAGAGGAAATTGACCATGTCCGCATCCCAGTCACGGGCTTGTTTGTTCGGTGGACTCCAGCTCCAGGTACAGTCCTGTTCCCTGGGTGGATATGGGAAGAGGCTGCATCTAGGGTACCCTGTCATCGAAGCACAAGGCGCGCTGGCAGGGAGAAATCATTCCCAGCGCTGCACGCTCCCTCTGCTCCCCCCTGTTGCAGGAAGTGAGAAATAAATGCCTCCTCAGCCATGTCCAGAATAAAGAAAAGTCTTACTCCTTTTTCTTTCAAGATTTATTTCTTCTATTCAACCAATGATCTGTATAATTGGAAAATTCAAAACTTGCTATTCTTGGGGGGAAAAAACTGCCGAATTGGGGAAGGGGGGCTTGGGAGTAGATCATGGCTAAGCAGTGCTATATTAATATAATGGGTGTCATCTTCTGTTCAACACTGACCAAGGTAAGACTTTATACAGCTTTTGCCAGGACCCTTTTAAGAAATTAAAGACAACTGCTAAAAACCATTGTTTTTGTTGTACATTTAGCTTTAGTTAGAAAAAAATCTTCAAAAATAAAAGTGTTTACGATTATAAATAGGATCATCATATCCTGGCCCACACCTCTGGCAGAAGCCCCCTACTTCTCCAGAGATCAGGCCAGTATCCTGAATCCCAGGTAAGACCGTTCCTCACCCCACCCATGTCTGTGCAACATAAACCCAACCCCTTTCCTGTGCTTGTCAGCACACCCCAGCCCACACCTCTAATGGAAGCCTCCTACTCTACCAGAGTCCAGGCCAACAGAAAACCAGAAACAAGGCAGGCTTTCTGAACTCCAAGGGTCAGGCCAACTCCCCAAAAACCAGGCAGAAGCCTCTTACCCCACCAGAAGGCAGGCCAGCATCCGGAAGCCCAGAGGACCTCTGGCCAGATCAGAAGCCAAATGCATAGCTAGAGCTCCGGCTCCCAACTAGGACAGCAACCTATTGATGAAGCAGATGCCATGGACACCATAAGAAGTTCAGCTCCCACTGTGGATGGAAACCCTCTACCCAACCACAGGCCAGGGCAGCCAGAAGATCAGAGAGGAAACAGAACCCAAAGGGGGAAAAAAAACATCTAACAAAGACAAATTCTGAAACTGGCACCTAGATCTATAATCACTAAAAATCCAGATATTAAAATAAAAATGTAAGAATATAAACAACAGCCAGAGAAATATGTCACTACCTAAGCCCGGATATCCCACTACAGCAAGCCCTGAATATTCCAACATAATTGAAGTACAACAAAATGACCTTAAAACAACCTTAATGTTGATGAAAGAGATCGTGAAAGAGGAAAGGAATAAATCCCTTAAAGAAAGTAAAGAAAAGATAATAAAAAATTGTAGAAAGTCAATAAATCCTTTAAAGAATGTCAAGAAAACTAGGAAATAACAACCAATTGAAGAAAAGAATAAAACTGTTCAAGATTTAAAAATGAAAATAGAAACAATAAAGAAAACACAAAGTGAGAGAAATATGGAAATGGAAAATCTAGGTAAGTGATCAGGTACTACAGATGTAAGCATCATCAACAGAATATGAGATAGAAAAGAGAATCTCAGCCTTGAAGACACAATAAAAAAAAAGATACGTAAGTCAAAGAAAATGTTAAAACTAAAAAATTCCTGTTATGAATCATCCAAAAAATCTGGGACAGTATGAAAAAACAAAACTGAAGAATAATAAGAATAGAAGAAGGTGAAGATTCCAAGTTATAAGGCCCAGTATCTTTTTAACAAAATCATAGAACAAAATTTTCCTAACCTAAAGAAGGAAATTCCCATAATGGTACAGTAAGTTTTCAGAACATCAAAAAGATTGATTCAGAAAGGAAAGTTCCTATGCCACATAATAAGCAAAACACTGAATGCGGTAGAAACCACACAAAGAATTAAAAAAAAGAAAGAGAATTACAGACCGTTTTCTTTCATAAACATTGATGCAAAAATACTCAATAAAATACTCACAAACTGAATCCAAGAACACATCAAAAATATCATCCAGCATGATCAAGGAGACTTCATCCCAGAGATGCAGAAAAGGTTCAACATAGAAATCTGTCAGTAAATCACTCATACAAACAAACTGAAAGAAAAAAATCTACATGAACATCTCATTAGATGCTGAAGAAGCCTTTGACAAAATTCAATACCCCTTCATGATAAAAGTCTTGGAGAGATCAGGGATACAAGGGACATACATAAACACAATAAAAGCAATATACAGCAAACCCACAGCCCACACCAAATTCAATTGAGAGAAACTGAAAGTGATTCTGCTAAAATCAGGAACAAGACAAGGTTATCTACTCTCTCCATGTCTATTCAGTATAGTACTCAAAGTTCTAGCAAGAGCAATAAGATAACAAAAGGAAATCAAGGGGATACAAATTGAAAAGGAAGAAGTCAAACTTTCAATATTTTCAGATGATACAATAGTATACATAAATGAAGCCAAAAATTCTACCAGGGAACTTCTACAGCTGATAAACATCTTCAGTAATGTAGCAGGATACAAGATCAACTCAAAAAAATCACTAGCCCTCTTATATACAAATGATAAACAAGATGAGAAAGAAGTTAGAGAAACAGCACCCATTACAATAGCTACAAATAATATAAAATATCTTGGGGTATTTCCAGTTAAATAAGTGAAAAACCTATATGACAAGAACTTTAAGATTTGAAGAAAGAAACTGAAGAAGATATCAAAAAATGGAAAGCTCTTCCATGATCTTGGATAGAAGGATTAACATAGTAAAAATGTCAATGTTACCAAAAGCAATCTACAAATTCAATGCAATCACCATCAAAATCCCAACACAATTCTTCACAGACCTCAAAAGAACAATACTCAATTCCATATGAAAAAAATAAAAAACCCAGGGCAGCAAAAACAATCCTGTACAATAAAGGAACTTTTGAAGGCATCACCACACCTGACTTAAAACTCTAGTATAAAGCTATCATAATAAAAACAGCTTGGTATTGGCATAAAAACAGACACATGAGTCAGTGGAATCAAACTGAAGATGCTGACATTAATCCACACACCTATGATCACCAAATTTTTTTTACAAAGAAACCAAATTTGTACAATGGAAAAAAGAAACCATCTTTGCAAATGGCCCTGGCATTACTGGATGTGAACATGTAGAAGAATGCTAATAGATCCATATTTATTGCCATGCACAAAGCTCAAGTCCTGAGCCAGGTGGTGGTGGTGCATGCCTTTAATCCCAGCACTCAGGGGGCAGAGCTAGACGGATTTCTGTGAGTTTGAGGCTAGCCTGGGCTATAGAGCAAGATCCAGGACAGGCACCAAAACTACGCAGAGAAACCCTGTCTTGAAAAACCAAAACCAACCAAACAAACAAAGAAAAAAAAAAACCCTCAAGTCCAAGTGGATCAAAGACATCAACATAAATGTAGTCATACTCAACCTGACAGAAGAGAAAATGGGAAGTAGCCTAAAATGCATTGGCACAGGAGACCACTTCCAAAATATAACACTAGTAGCACAGACACTAAGAGCAGCAATCAATAAATGGGTACCTCTTGAAACTGAAAAGCTTCTGTAAAGCAAAGGACACCATCAATAAGACAAAACACCAGCCTACAGATTGGGAAATGATGTTCACCAACCCCACATCTGACAGAGGGTTAATCTCCAAAATATATAAAGAACATAAGAAACTAGACATCAAAATAGCAAACAATCCATTTTAAAAATGGGATGAAGATCTAAGCAGAGGATTCTCAACAGAAGAATCTTAGATGGATGAAAAACATTTAAGGAATTGGTCAACATCCTTAGTCATCAGAGAAATGCTAATCTAAATGACTCTGAGATACATTCTTATACCTGTCAGGATGGCTAAGATAAAAAACATTGATGACAGCTTATTTTGGAGAGGATGTAAAGTAAGGGAAACACTCTTCCACTGCTTGTGGGAGTGCAAACTTGTACAGCCACTCTAGAAATCAGCATGGTGGTTTCTCAGAAAATTGGGAATCAATCTACCTTAAGACCCATTTATACCACTTTTGGGCATATACCCAAAGGATGTTCAATCATACCACAAGGACACTTGCTCAACTATGTTCATAGCAGCATTACTCATAATATCCAGAACCTTGAAATAACCTAGATGCCCCTCAACATAAGAATGGATGAAGAAATGTTGTACATTTACACACTGGAGTATTAAATAATGACATCATGAAATTTGCAGGCAAATGGGTGGAACAAGAAAAAAAAATCATCCTGAGTGAGGTAGTCCAGACACAGAAAGACAAATATTTTATGTGGATAGTAGATAAAGCAAAGGATAACCAGGCTAAAATCCACAGCCCTAGAGAAACTAGGTAACCCTAAAAGGGATGAATGGATTGCCATGGGAAGGAAAAATAGCTGAGATCTGGGTAAACTGGGGGTGGAGGGAGAGATAGAGGGGAAAGGATGGGGGATATGAACATCAGGGATTAGAATTGGTTGAATTGGGGGAGGGACAAAGAGGGAGAGCAACAAGAGACATATCTTGATAATCAGAATGGTGACTACCCTAATTGTCACCATAGAACCTTCATCCAGTAACTGATGGAAACAGATACAGAAATCTACAGCCAAGCATTGGCTAAGCTCTAGGAGTCCTGTTGAAGAGAAGGAGGAAGGATTGTAGGAGCCAGAGAGGTCAAGACTGTGATGGGGAACCCACAGAGACAGGTGGTCTGAGCTCATGGGAGCTCATGGACCCTAGACTGACAGCTAAGGAGCCTGCACAGGACTGACCTGAATGTGGCTGACAGTTGTGTTGTTTGGTTTGTTTGTGGGGCCCTTAGCTGTGGGATCAGGATCTGTCCCTGGCTTGTGAGCTGGCTTTTTGGAACCTCTTCCCTGTATTGGGATGTACTTCTCAGCCTTGATGAAGTGGGGAGGAACTTAGTCCTGCTACAACCTGATATGCATGCTTTGTTGACTCCAGTGGGTGGTCTTATCCTTTTTGAGGAGTGGAAGGGGTATAATAGAAAGGAGGTTGTGGGAGGGAACAGGAGGAGAGGAGGGAGAGGAAACTGTGGTTGATATGTAAAATAAACAAAAAATAATAATAAAGAGAAAAAACAATGTTCAACTTCATGTGGAAAAAAAAAACAGGGTAGCTAAAACAATCCTGTACAATAATAGAACTTCCTGACATATCACCATCCCTGATGTCATGCTGTACTAAAGAGCTATAATAATAAATTTGGCATTGTATTGGTATAAAAAGATAGGTGGATGTATGGAATCTAATTGTAGACCCAGATTTAAATCCACACACCTATAGACAACTGATTTTTCACAAAGAAGCAAAAGTTATACAATGGAAAACGGAAAGCAACTTCAACAAATGGTGCTGGTCTAACTGGATGCCCACATGTAGAATGCAAGTGATTCCATATTTGTCTTCCTGCATAAATCTCATATCCAAGTGGATCAAAGACCTCAATATAAATCCTGATAAACTGAACCTAATAGAAGAGAAAGTGAAGAGTAGCTTTGAACACATTAGCATAGGAGACAACTTCCCTAACAGAACACCAATAGGACATGCATTAAGATCAACAATAAATAAATAATACCATATGAAACTAAAAAATTTCTGTATGGTCAAGGACAAATGACTACCACAGAATGCTAAAAAATTCTTCCCCAAACCTACTTCAGACAGAGGGCTTATTTCCAAAATATACAAAGATCTCAAGAAACTAGATATCAACAATATCTACCAAACAAGCTAATTAAAAATGGATATAGGTATAAACAGAGAATTCCCAACAGAAGAAACTCAAATGGCCTAGATACACTTAAATAAATGTTCAAATCCTTAACCATCAGGGAAATGTGAATCAAAACGACTCTGAGATTCCATTTTACACCTGTCAGAATGTCTAAGATCAAAAATATAAGTGATAGCTCATGCTGGAGAGCATGTGAAGCAAGTGGAACACTCCTCCATTGCTGGTTGGAATGCAAGCTTGTACATACACTTAGGAAATCAATATGGTGATTCCCCAGAAACATGGAATAGATAAACCTCAAAAGCCAGCTATACCACTCCAGGGCATTTACCGAAAGGATGTTCCATCCTACCACAAGGACACTTACTCAACTAGATTTATGGCAGCTTTATTCAGCATAGCCAGAACCTGGGAACCTAGATGCCCCTCAATTTAAGAAAGAATAAAGAAAATTTAGGACATTTATATAATGGAGTATTACTCAGCTATTAAAAGCAATGACATCATGAAATTTGCAGCAAGTGGATGGAACTTGATAAAGTCATCCTGAGTGAGGTAACCCAGATCCAGAAAGACAAATATAGTATGTACTCAATTATAAATGGATATGAGATGTGAAGTAAAGGATAACCATACTGCAGTTTTCAGACCCAGAGATGCTAGGTAACAAGGAGGACTCAAAGGAAGAACACTGGGAAGACTAGAACACTAGAACACTAGGATCTCACTGGGAAGGGGTAATAGAAGAAGTTTCATGGGTGGACTGGGGGAAGGTGGGGATGGGATCAGGTGGTCAGGGGTGGGAGAGAGTCCTGAAAGTGATAACTGCAGCGGGGGACATTGCAGTGTCAGGTAGAAACCTGGTGCAAGGAAAATTATAAGTAAGTAATATTCAAGGAGACAACATGGCTAAGGCTCCTAGCAATGGAGAATAAGTAAATTGAACGGGTCATCTCTAGTGGTCAGGCAGATTTCTAGTGATGGGATTGGGGCACCAACCCAGCCCCATCATCTTCAACTGAGAGGCTGTTCTGTCTATAGGATGTGCTGATGTAAGAGTGATGCAGAGACTGGAGTGGCCAACTGATGACTGGTTCAGCTTGAGCACCATGCCATGAGACTGAGCCTACCCCTGACACTGGAGTTCCAGGACCCAGAGGCTGTATGGGCCAGAGACCTAGGACAGAATAAAACATGACAGGAGGGAAAAAGTCAATAGAATGATGACTAATGATATTCTCTTACGTTCAAAATTGGTGCCTAGCACAATTGGCAGTGTCCACGTAAGAGGAGCATCAGGTGGCAATTGTCTTCATAGTGTCAGCCCACCAGGAGGAAAATCCCTGATGGGTGAATCTCAGATAGGCAAGGCCCTGAGACTACAGACCCCAGAGTGTCTTTTGCTTCTGCTGTGCCTTTACATTTTTGCCCCTGCTATCTTTCTCTGGTATCTGGCATGGGGTGAATGGGTGTGGGGAGCTCCCCACTGCCTGCAATATAGTGAACTTATCTAATGGAAACATCCCATTCTACAGCATTTTTACCTGTGGATTACTATGGAGATGATTCCTTCCTAAGGTGTACTGTATAATTGGTAATAATAATGTTAATTTATACAGAGTTTTGATGAATAGAAATAAATACAAGGAAATGTCACACAGCTGTAGAGGTATTTGCTTTGCTTGGGCTATAGGGCCCAAAGGAGGCAGTGCTTTCTGTTGTTGTACATGACCTCTTAAAAGGAGAGGGGGAAGGGTCACATGCCCCTTCTCTCTGCTCCTGCCTTCGAGGTTGATTTGCTCCAGGTCAGATCAGAGGACAACTTCAGCTGTCTACTCATTAGTATATTTCTTCAATTTACCCTAATAAATTTCCCTAATACTTCTTTTTTTTTCCCCTAATACTTCTTAAACAGACTCCTATGGATATATTGCTTTACAAAGCTAGGGCCTATGAGTTTCACCTAAGGATCACAATTCAGGTTAATAGCTAGGAGCCAGACTGACTCTAATTTTCTTAATGCTAAACAATGCAGTCACAGGTTTCAGTGTGCATCATTAATTTAAACAAAGCCTCAAATTAACTTAAGTTTAGGTCAGATGTTTTGATAAAAGCTTTAAGATGAAAAACCCCAAAAGACAATCTAAAGTTCAAAAGGGCATATAGCTGAGTTATAGATTAATTAGATTAGGGTAAAAACTACAAAGCAGCCCACTTGTTGCTAGCTGACATACGTTCCTTGCTAGGTTTGGTTGGTGATGAAAGGTGATGGTTAATTACTTGTGCCCATTTTTGCCCTAAATCTCCTGGTATAAGAAAATATTGGTGAATGTGTATGCACCACAAAGATTTAAATTAGAGCTGACTGATTCTTTTTCATATATAAAAGTTTATGTTTGTGATTTCTTTAAGATTCCTTATAAGATTACCTTTCAAGATAAGTAATAAAGTAATTGGCTCTTTATTTTTAACTACAGAACTGCAACCTGCCAGTAAAAGACCTGACTGAGAAAAATATCTTGCTTGCCTACACAGTTAATATATAACAAGTTGCTTGGATATGTGTGGGTTCTTGGGATAATTTGTTTTTTAACTGACATATGTAAAATGTTTAATTGTGTGAGGGATATGCATGCTGGGGTTTTTTGTACTTATTGTGATCATTGATTTGAAAAGTAGAATGGAACCACATTGTAATTTTTGTACTGTCTGAAAGATTTTGCTTGGGTGTATAAGCTATAAGAAAAAGAATAAAGATGGAGTTAAGATGGGCTAGAAGGAAATCATCAAGAATGACTTTAGAAGAAAAACAATGAGAATGAGAGAATAAAAATGAGTTAGAAGGAAAACAACAGGAATGAGAGAGTTAGAAGGAAGTAGAAGAGAAAGGTCAAGAATATAGAATTAGAAGGAAAACTATTGGTGAAATTATTAAGGCCACTCCATGTAGCTAAAAGGGAGGTTTATTTTGTGGGGTAACTTATAAGTGAAGGGATAGTTTACAGGGTCTGGGAAAGGTGTAGTACAGTCTGGCGGTGTTCTCTAGAGAACTCTGTTTGGTCTACCTCCAGCGTCCAGGGTCCAGGAACCAAGAGGGCCGGCGCATCCAGATCTTGGGTCTTCAGGGTCCTCCCTCGGCCCCGCCTTGTAGGCATGACAGTTACCGAAGCCTCAATGGGGGTTGGAACTTCCAGATCAAAGCTGGAGTGGCTACCCACTACATCTCTCCCTTTTGTCTAAATAAGAAGGTTCTAACCTAATATAAGACTATATACAAAGGAATGGTTATCAAATATTGTCCAGGAGTAATGAGGGATAGTGACCTAGATAAGATGGAACTACAACCAATGCGGACAATATCAAGCAAGAAACACATACTAAAATCCAGAGAAGTCTAGATCATATGTAAATGGCATGTTACAAAGATCATTTCAAAATGTGTCCTATCCTAAAGGACACCTGAATCTAATACTTAATATATATATATATATCTTAGATAGATATATTGGGAATCTTGCAAGAGTAGACAGAGACAGCTGGCAGCCTGGACAGTCATCTAATGTTTCTCAGCATTGTTGGTGCATTCAAATTGGCTACAGGCCTAGAGTATCTGACAGACCATTTTCAGAAGCAGGAATTCTGAAAGACCATCTTACCCTGTCTTAGCAGAGTTCAGAAGTCACTTTTCCTTGTGTCCCATTTGTCCAGAAGGACAGCACTCGTATTGTCAGCAGTTGAGGCAAGGGCAGTTCTTAGCCCAATAGGCCATTTTGTGCCAAGAAGACAAACTTTCAAATGGAAATGTCTTAGAAGCCCAACATTCTCTCAGGATCAAATTGGTGTTGCCAGGAGCAATTGAATCTCACGTCAACAGAATTCTAAGTTATTTAAATGCCATATTCTCTAGGTCCATGAAGTGTTTGAAGATTACCTGTCCATCCGACCTATGTATCTGTAAATCTGGATAACCTAACTAATGTAACTATAGAGATGACAAGCGTAGGTGACTAGAAATCTATAAGTCTTATCTACCGAAATAGCCTAAGGACTACGGCTTCAGGTAAACAAGGTAAACAGTCTATAAGCAAATGTATGGTAAAGAACAATGACTTCAAAATTGTGACAATACACAAGATATTTATAACAGAGGTAGGAATGTATAGTGCAATATGCAATATGACAATAATCTTAAATATATATCAATACATAGAATATCCTAAACAGAAGTAGAACATACATACAGTATGACAAATATAAATCTACATTTGTATCAATATACAAATATTTCAAATAACAGTAGAAATATATGTACATTATAACAAATATAGTTCTGTATTTGTATCAATACACAAATTACTTTAACAGGAATATAAAAATAGTTTACATTTGTATCAACATATAAAAATCTATAACAGTGCAAATTATAGTGCAATTATCTAAGGCTGCTGTTTTACTAAATTTGTTCACTAGTATATACAATAATCTATCATAATATCTTATACCTATCCATTCCATTTCTTCTTTTCCCTTTTTTTTTAATGACACCATGGCCCAGATGATCCAACATTCCTAATGATTTCAAGGCAACTGGCTCAGATGATACAGCCTCATGGACTACTCCATAATTCTAAAATTTTCTTTGTGTCTCCATAAGATACAGAGCCCCCCTCCAACAGAAAGTAGTAAGAGAAGCTTACCCAAATTCCCAAATATACCAAGCTGAATTTAGAGATGGAATTGGCTCACTCCTTCTCTAAACCCAGGCATATTGGAAAAAAAAAAAAAAAAGGTTAAGAGATTCTTTTGTCCAATATCATAAGACCTGGTGTGGGACAGAGAAAAAAACCAATATTTTTATTTAAAACAGGTTGATTATAAATACAATCTCTTTCTAAAGAAAAAAGGGAGATATGATATAGAGATATAGGATATAGATATGATAAGGTGAAAGGGTAGATTAATGAACCTACTTTTAAAGAGCAACAACTTGTTTGAAATGTTTTACATTGCTATAGATTTTAGTTTATTGATACAAATTTGAAGTTAATTTTGTTATACTGTATATATATTTCTACTCTTGTTTGAGGTATTATGTTTATATAACTCATTTAAATTGTAATGGATAATTATAATTAGTCTTCTATGATAATCAAACTTATAGTCATGTTAGTCTTCTAGGTATACATAGATATATTTCAGATAGACAGGTAATCTTCAAATACTTCAAAGACCTACAGAATATGGCATTTAAAATATTTTTAAAAATTTTGACTTTCTGGACAGTGAGACATGTCTACTCCTGGCAACACCAATTTACTTCAGAGAGGAGGATGGGCATCGAAGACACTCCATATGGAGTTTATCTTCGCCTTGACAAAAATAGCCATTTGGACAAAAAACTGTTCTTGCCTAGACTGCTTTAAAAAATGTATCAACTGGACATGCAGGACCCATAGGAAGGTGACCACTAAACTTTGCTTGGCAAAATGGTCCTTCAGGTTCCTGCTTCATAGAGGAAACTGACAGATATTCTACAGGACACAAAGAAAAATGACTAAGAGACTCCAGGCCTGTAGGCTAAAGACAGATGCCCCAACTTTACAAAGAAACATTAGGTGACTATCCAGGCTGCCAGCTGTCTCTGTCTACCCCACAAGACTTCCCAAAATTTGCTTACATCCTTCTCCCACTTCTCAGGTTATATTATATCCTTCTGAGGTCTTTGATATAGTTAAAGACTAGATAGTTAAAATTTTCCTTAGTAATGATAAAAAATAAGTTAGATATAAAACCTTAGACTCACAAATATAGGATAGATAGGATATCTTCTTTAATTTTGCCAAATAGACTAGATATTATAAATAGACTAGATACTGTAACTATAATTCTTACTTGATAATTGTTCTGTTATATGTAATTTTACTATGTGAAAGTTAAAACCTTCCTTTTTGAAAAAAAAAAGGAAAGGGGAAGTGCTATGGCTATCGTTCTGTGTAAATAAAATGCTGATTGCCCAGTAGCCTGGCAGAAAGTATAGGCAGGACAAGGAGAGAGGAGAATTCTAGGATGTTGAAGGCTGAGTCAGAGAGACTCTGCCAGCTGCCGCCATGAGAAGATGTTAAGATACCGGTAAGCCACAAGCCACGTGGCAACTTATAGATTAATAGAAATGTGTTGATTTAAGATATAAGAACAATTAGCAAGAAGCCTGCTGCAGCCATACAGTTTGTAAGCAATATAAGTCTCTGTGTGTTTCCTTGGTTGGGTCTGAGTGGCTACGGGACTGGCAGGTGAGAGAGATTTGTCCTGACTGTGGGCCAGGCAGGACTGGAGAAAACTCTAGCTACACAAAACATCTAGAATGAGAGAAGGAAATCAGGAAAATGCAAAAGGAGAATAAAGAAATGATCTGAAGGAAACTGCCAAGAGAGTGTATGAGTGTCGTATTCCCTTTACCCCCTCAGAAAAAAAAAGTCTAGTACATGTGAACTCCATGGCTTCCCTTTGAGTTCTGTGCTCCTAGGGCCTTATTCCCAAGGCAGCAATATTCAATTGTCATCAGAAAGACTTTATCCAGCAAATGATGGAATCAAATGCAGAGACTCACAGCCAAACATCAGACCAAGCTCAGGGAATTCTGCTGAAAAGAGAGAGGGAGGATTGTAGGAGCCAGAAGGGTCAAGGACATTATAAGAAAACCCACAGAATCAAGTAAGCTGGGCTCATAGAAGCTCACAGAGACTGAACAGACAACCAGAGAGCCTGCATGGGACTGACCCAAGCACTTGACATATATGGGACAGTGTGTAATTTGTTCTTCTTGTTTAATTCCTAATAACAGGAGCAGGGACTGTCTTTGACTCTTGCTGACTTTTGGAACCCTGTTTCTCATACTGGGTTGCCTTGTCCAGTCTTAATGCAAGGGAAGGTGCTTAGTCTTATTGTAACTAGATATGCCATGTTTTGTTGTTATCCATGGGAAGCCTGCCCTTTTCTGTATAGAAACTGAGGAGTAGTGGGGGAGGGGTTGCAGAGGGGTTGGGGGATATCCTGGGAGGAGAGCAGTAAGGAGAAACTGTGGTCAGGATGTAAAATAAATACATAAATTTAAAATAAAAAAAGATTATAAATAGGTGCCAATTATTAGGATTGCTTAAAAAGTTTGCAATATAAAAAAGATCCCAAAGTTGGAAGTCAGAGAGACCTGGAAAAAAAGAAGAAAAAACAGTCCTATGAAGAGGATATTTGCCCAGGCACAAGAACCCTGAACGTGGTTATTGGTCTATCTGTCCAAAAGACTGATCCTGTTTCTGCAGGTTGGCCAATTACTTTGTGGATAATTGCCACTACTGCTGTAGGAAGATAAGGCCTATGATGCTGAGAGATGAGTCAACCTGGAGTCTGTCTGAGGGCCTAGCAACAGACACTGTCAGAGGTCCTGTTCATGCCTAACCAATGAGGAGTGACCACACAATATCACCAGAACCAACAGGTCCTGTCTGAGGTCCTTATCATGCCTAGCTAATGAAGGGCAACCACAGGATGTCACCAGATCAGGATGCAGCCTAGTTACTGGGACGAGGGTATATAAGATTCTCCCCATTGATGAATAAACAAGTCTGTTGTTTGCCTTTTACCTGACTGCTGGCATCTATGCTGTTGACATCACCCCTTCTCACCCTCTTTGCTGAGGGAGCCATTAGGACCCAGCAACATCTGGCACCCGCACAGGGAGTGGTCAATTTCCTTATCTTGCAGTGCTGGACAGTGCCCCCAAGAGTGTGTGTTTCATTAAGAAGGTCACTCAGTGTTGTGTGTTTTCAGTCCCTTTGGCAAGTAAGCATTGGGACCTCCCTTTCTTTCCTTCTTTTGTGTTGTCTGTCATGTTTGTCTGCCCATCCAGTTAGGAAGGTACATTATTTTTCTGTTTTAGCTCACCCGGTGTCACTATGTAAAGGCTGACTCCAGGAGGTGGAATCAAGGCCTGGCTCATGAACACAGTGTGGGCATATGACCATGGCCTACAAAACCACAGAAGTCCCCCACTAAGCATAAACCATAAAGATCCGACACAGTTTTCCACCCCTGTTGACTGCCATCTTCTCTGACTGTTGCTGGCCTCTGTCTCCTTCTATAAAATGGGTGACCTCTCCATCACCTCTCCCCCTTCCATGTCTCATCTTTCTACAGCATCCAATGAGGAGGAGGTTGCAGACAGTTCAGGCCCCACAAAACCTGCTGAGGAGAGCACAGCCACAGTACCCTTGGAGTAAAGTACCTCAGTGTCCACCTGCCCCTGGATACAGAAATTCCCTCACACTTCACTATGCCCTCCAGCTGCTTCAGTCCTCCTCCCCTCCAGCCCTTTACCCCATCTCAGTCCTCAAAGGCTGGTGGAAACCTTTCTGATCAACCTGGGACAAAATGCCACTAGCCAGCCTTGGATTCCCACCTCCATAGCTGAAAAGGTTTGACATAATATAAAAAGGCTATTTGATCCTTCCTGAATGCTCACATATGGCTTAATTGATGGAGTGATATTGTTAATCCTTATTCTCTTTAAATATCTTCTGCAGCATATTTGGCATCAGTGGGCAGCAACTCTTCGGGTGTTAATGGCTCTTAGGCATTCTTCTCGCAGTCCTCCACAGGAGTTTATGCATACTCTGTTATCTGAAATTCAAAAGGCTACCACCTAGGTCCTCCACCCTAGCAGCTCTCTAGGAATGAATGCTCTACAAGGGTTAGTAATCAAAGACAGGTAAGAGCTTGCTTGGTAAGCCAACCTAATATCAGGCACAGTCCAGTGGCTTAGCCCTTCTGAGGTGAGGTCAACAAGGCCTAAGCAAAGAACTCTGACTCCCACTGAGTGCCTGTGTAATAAATAAAAAAGGGTAGATCTATAGAAAGATAAGACTTATGTGGCTGAGAGATGAGCCAACCTAGACTCTGCCTGAGGGCCTAGCAACAGGCATTGTCAGAGGTCCTGATTGTGCCTAGCCAATGAGGGCCAACCACAGTGTCTGTGGACTTGATGCGACGCCTTCTCACCTCCTCCCTCAAGGGAGCCCTTAGGACTGGGGAACATACTGTCACATTAGAAATAAATAAACAGATAGATGATTAATAGATAGATAGATGGATAGATAGATAGATAGATAGATAGATAGATAGATAGAT
Organism: Peromyscus eremicus; assembly: GCF_949786415.1. Lineage (NCBI taxonomy): Eukaryota > Metazoa > Chordata > Mammalia > Rodentia > Cricetidae > Peromyscus > Peromyscus eremicus. Next base: position 87,851,120 of record NC_081431.1, on the reverse strand, counting down.
AGATAAATAAATCTAAATCTGACAAATAAATTTTGGGCCAGGAACTGTCCCTAGCCACCCTGCACTCAGTAGTGGCCTCCTGAGGGGGATCCCAGAGAGGTAGATGTATAATTACCAAATAACACACATTATCAGGCATCAGCTATTTTATCATTATATCATTATCATTCTCCTACAGCAACCCCATGTCTGACTTTGTAAAACTTCCACCATGAGCCCAGCCAGCCTGCTGCCAGATGATAACCCAACAAAGAATCTCCAAGATACATCGAAGTTCGTGTCATTAGATTCCATCAACCAGATGAGAGACACAGCAGAATATGTGGTTCCATTATGGAACCACAGGCTCCATGATGATTCAGTAGATGTGGACAGGTCATGTGCACTGACCCTCATGATAGGAGATGATCCTGTCTTTAGCCAGCAGGAGCTCATAGTTTGTCCAGGCAAGTGCTGGCAATGTTGAAACACTCATGGTCATGATGAAGGATGGATTCAGCTACTGCCTCAGGCCAGACCCTAGCCCTAGCTGTGGTTGCCCCTATGGCTTGGCTACTTCCAAATCTAGTGTGCCAGGCACCTCTGTCCTCTGTCCATATTTCTGATCTCTGCTTCACTTAAAATGACTGATGTGGTCCAATGTACCAGACCTGACCTAACAGATGTCCTGCTATGAGAAGCAGAAGAGGTGCTGTATACTGCTAGGAGCAGCTTTCTTCAAAATAAAATCAGCTATACTGTGGCTATAGTTGTCACCTTAGACAGGAAGGTATGGGCCCAGCCTCTCCACCGAGGGACTTCAGCACAAAGAGCTGAGCTTCCAGCATTAACCCAGGCAAATTGCTAGGGGAAAAGCAAAGTGAATATTATAAATATAGATAGTTGGTATGCATGTGTTAAGACACCTGTCCATGAGGCCCTTTGTTATATATATAACCTCACCTCATATATATATATATATATATATATATATATATATATATATATATATATATATATATATATATGATGTTGGCAGCTCCTCGCTTCAGCCAGAAAAAGAAAATTAAAAAGAAAAATGCCCAGAGGCCCAAAGAAACAGGACAGCAGACTTGGCCACCTGGAAGGCAATCCTAGATCCAGTGGTTTCTCTCCAGATCTTGGTTAAACTACCTGAATCTCAACTGCTCCAGAGCCCAGCCCATATAAAAAAAAACGAAGAGAACAACAGTAATAAAAAGATGCCAAATAGGAGCACATGAGTGATGGTTCCTGCCAAACAAGAGATCTGAAGCCCCTACCATCACTGAAAGACAGATGTTTGCCAAATTCCACCAAGCCACCATCTCAGGTTAAATAAAACTGCTGAGATACTCAGATCAAGATAGTATTCAAAGATTTGGGTGGCCCCTCTTTCTGAAATCTGGCATTTCATCACACTTCATTGCCAGAGTTTTCCAAAATCTAACAAATGTCCAAAATGTTCATTACAAACTACATTGTGCCTGTAGTCACCCAGCCCTTTGGCCCAAACTAACCTAACTTGATACCCTCAGAATACAAGCAGACTAACATGACAAGCCTCTAAAGTCCAGTTTCCCCAGGAATTCCTGTGATCATCTCAAAGATAAAGATTCAGGAGACAACAGAAGCCAGCCCCTCAGTGTCTGGGATCCTAGAAAGAATACATAAGCTCCCCAGCTATTCTCATAAGAATACATAAGCTCCCCACCTACTAGATGTAGGTCAGAGTTGCTGGCTGTACCTGGATTCAAAGACTCCTTTTATATTGGGATTGGAAATAATCAAACAATTAGCTCCTTCTCCAAGCCTAATATCTGTAAATAGGACCAACCTAAGATCACCCCTGGGGATCTCCAGAGGAAAATTGCTTGTTTAAGGGTACCCAAAAACCTCTAGAGAGCTCCCACTACACAAACTCCTGTAGCTACACACAGTAGATTATTTCCAGGAATGGTAGTGGGATGTAGTTCCAGCTCCAGTGACTACATGCCTTGCTAACAGTAATGGCTAACTAAGTGTGTATCTTCTGAATTGTTTATGTTGGAGGAGGACCCAATTCTTTGTGCCCTCATGTATGCTGTGCCACAGGAATTCATGTATGATGGAGAAGAGGGCAGGGCCCACCTAAATATACATTCTGGGCTTCCCTATGCATGGCAAGATATCCCCATTCTCATTTCCCCATTGTGGGCAGGTACAGGGTCCACTGCAGTTGGAACTTCAGCCCTATATATGGAGGACATAGCTTTAAGAAATTCAGTGCTCAAGTAGACATAGATCTGAGCCATCTAGAAAGTTTTGCTTCCCTTGTGGAAGTCTAGTTAGTTTCTTTAGCCAAATTTGTTCTTCATAAATTTTAAAAAACAAAATAGACCTCCTCTTTATCAGTTCAGGTCTCTATATGACACTTGGAGAAATATGTTGCTTTTATGTCAACCAGTCAGGGGTAATTAGAAGAAACTATTTAGTCATGGCCAGAAATAAACAAACAAACAAACAAACAAAAAGATTTCAAAACTCTAACAACTAGTGCCACTCTGTTCTTTTTGTCCCGCAGGTTAGCTGCTCTACTTACAGCCATTAACCCTTTAACCACTAGCTCTTGCTCTATGACCCTGCTTGCTCAACTGCCTGCTTAACTATGTAAAACAGAGAATAAATTCTGTTAAACTTCTTGTGCAAACAAGACAATATATCTCTCCCTAGGTGAGTTCACAATTTGACTCATGCCCAAAAAACCTGTAGGAACGTAGCAGGGCCCTGGAACTTAGTTGGCCCCCAGACCTTAGCACAATCGGTGCCGTGATGGAAGTCCCATCCAGGCCATGGAACCCAGCATGTAGGCCAAAGCTGTTCTTGCAAACTGAGGTGTGTCAACTCATGTTTTTGTACTTAACAGCTCATCTGGAGAAAGGCTTGGGGCTACACTGGGATCCTGACCAGTCTAATCACTATCCAACTAATAAAGATGTTCTGTGGGCTTAAATCTATGGCAAAATGGTCTTCTCTGGTGGACACTCCATGGCAATAATAAAGTAAATTTGATTGTTTGTTAACTTTCTTTCATTGAAATGCTTTTTTTCTTAAATAGAATAGATATATTCCTTTTTCTGAATATTTTAAATCAAGAGGCTGTTTTTTGTAAGCACACACTTCTTTCTCAGTAGTATTCTCATTTTTAAAATATTTTGCATTAAGAGTACAGAGAGTAGCTGTGTAGAAAAGCACAGAATTCAAGAATGAAATATTTCTAATAGTTTAGTTTTATAGCAAATAAAATTTTTGTTTAGAGATATGCATTGTCATATGTGAATACTGGAAATACAAGTTTATACAAAGTTTTAAAAAGAATAAAAACTAATAAAATACACTCAATACAAAATTTAGGCAACATATAATTTCTTTACAAAATACAAATTTCTTTACAAAAAATTCAGAAATATGAAATACTCTTTCTATGTATTAATGTACTTACTTCAAATATGTCATTTTCTCATTAGGATTTAACCTTTCAACATGAATATTTTTAATTGCTTGGTAGGCTTTTTAATTTTCCAGTCCTCTTTGTTTGAGCCACATTCTCTGGACAGTGAAATATGCCATGATTTGCACATGTAAAGGCAATATGTTCAGCCCTTTCAGGATGATGTCATAATCATTTGAAGCACAAAGAAATGTTAGGGGGAAATTATGAGGGAAAATAAAGCAGTTGGAGAAAGGTAGGGCACTGGCAACCTACTATATAGATTTAAGCACTGTGAAGAAGCCAGAAAGAGAAGATGGCTTCAGAGTGCAGTGCAGCTCAAAGCCAGTTTTAAAATAGGGAGGAGGGATCCTCAAGCAACTGTCTTCACATGCACCCTGTATTTTAAAGCATGAAGAAGAGGTAAGTACCTGTGCTGCACAGTCACTGGCTGGGAACAGCTGAGGAAATTATGACCTTGTACTGATAACACTGCATGACTCAACACAGGGCAGATGAGGCTGTTAGTCACTCAAGCACCAATTCTGAGATGCATAGTCTCTCATCTGCTACAGTAATTAGCATCCCTTTCTAAGTAAGTCACTGAAATACAATGTAGTATAGCAAGGACATAGGATAGCATTGCAAAGACAAGTGCCAAGATCAAAGAGGACAAGCTGCAGGCATCCAGAATACAGCAAGTTCTGGACAAAGACTGGTGTCGTAAGTGAAACTATGTTCATCAAAATAATATGTGGCAGTTTTAATTCCAGTGTTGGCAAATACAAAAATCTGATTATATTCAGATATGGGGTCTTTAAAGAGATAAGCAAATTCAAATGAGTCCCTAAGTGTTGACATTAATTCAATCTTATTTATGTGATTATAAAACAAATTAGAACAATGCCAGGCATTCATATGTACACAGGAGGTAAAATCTGGAATATCTACATAAATACAGTCATCTGAAAAATGTAGAGTGCAGCTTCAGGACACATCAAATCAGATGACAGTTATGACTCTAGTTTCCAGAATCTTGAGAAAAGGAATTTACTTTTTAACACCCCCAGATTCTGCTACTTTGTTATTACATTGCCAGTCATCTAGAAAAACTGAATTTTCTATAGTGGATGTTACAATGTTAGAGCTGCCCAAGGATGGGTGACAGCCCATAGCATCTTATACTACTGTTGCTGAAAGTACTTGGGTTTCTTTCTGTTCTTTTATTTGCCAGGGGATACATCTAAAAAACATGTTTGAATGGCAATATCAGATAGTTACATCTCTAGACATGCAGAGGTCCAAGGCCATGTTTCTTTTTCTAGAGGGGTGCAAAACTATAAAGACTATCTGAGCACTTATCAAAGATGGGGCAAAAGAGTTCTCACCCTTCATAATGTACTCACAAGACATCTGAACTATCCATTTGTTCTGAGGACAACAGCATTTCATAAGATACTTTTACCTTGGGTATGTCCTAAGGTTCTAAAACAGCTAATCATTATAGGTAGCCCAAGGTCTTCAGAATTCTATCGTCATTGTATCATAGACTTCTTCTAAAATAAAATCAAATGGAGTGAGATTAAATGGTTTTGTAATTCATCCTCTTACTTAAAAATGGAAGTGTGAAAAACTGTAATTTTTGACTTACCTGGAAGCTACAGAGTATGCTGTAGCACATTCTAGAAAATGATATAATTCTTCTCTAGTTTGCTTCAGAAATAATGCTGTCAATTTTCTCAGGTATTAAACCTGGTATGAATGTAGGATAATAGACACTGGGAAGTTCCTACATAAAAATTAATAAAAGCAAGAGAGATTTAATTTTCTGTTTTTATGGTATATACTCAATATAAGTCAAATTAGGACAAAGTTTATTTTTTCTATATTGAGCATAGAATTATAAAATTAATACCCAAGGCCTTCATTAAATACAAACAGATGTAGATCAGATAGCCAAAATAATTGCTGCAAATGTTAACGAATTGTGAATATTTATGTAAGATGAGTCAGGTAATTTCTCAACTTAAAAACTTTGAGAAATAATTCCCAAACTTATACATATTGAATGAGATACCATAGCTCAAACTGTATACACACATATATTCATCAGGTAAACTTCATATGCAATGTCAACCAATCAATTCTACTTTAAAGATAAAACTACGTGTAGAATAACTAATTTAGCATCAGATACAAATTTCACATCAATGAGTAATTAATTAATGACAAATAATGATATGATTATTGTTTGAGAAACAGAACACATATAATCTTACTGAATATCAGAAATCAACCCCACTTGTGGGATCAGTGGTTCTGAAAATGGCAGGGAGAGTTGAGCCTGGTGGTTCTAAAATGTCCTTCATATATGAGAGTTCTAGTAAGTCCATCATGTAGAATTGTTCTAATAAATCAGATATGATGGTTCTAAATCCTTCACATACTCATATTGCTGAGTTACATTAACAGCCAAAATATCACAATGGGGTGCCAGGAATACTTGCATGTGTGTTGTATAATATATCACAGGCTACAGACACAGACTCCAAAATAGTTTGCTATCAAAGGAAGTGCACTCATACAAAGGCCTCTGTAGATTAAATGAAATGAGAGAAAATTAGCCTCATCTGTGCTATCAAGAAAAAAAGATAACCATTGAATAGAGCAATTAATTTTCTTGTTCCTTAAATTCCTAAGTTATAAATAGTTTTACCTCTTAACATATATAATAATATATTTAAAATATGTATTATATTATTTTAAAATAACTTATTCTGTGTTATGTTTTTAAGTAGACTCATTTTATCAAAAATATTTATCTATTGTAAATCATTATTATTTTATTTATAGTGATTATTGTTTGTAATTCAAGTTAGGAAGGCTATGACACCCAATTATTTAAACAAATGTTAGGTTAGTTCTTAGTATGAAACTGTGTTGTAGATGTGGTTTAAAATCTCTAATCAATTGACTTTAAGTAATCCACTAATTTTAAACTTCATCAGGAAAACGCTTAGACAAACAGCTTTTCCTCCTACCACCTGCCCACCCAGGAGATTCCAGATTTGACAGTCTCTACAAGCACATGCCAGTTTCTCATTTCTTCAAAAACAGAAATGTCATTAATGTCCATATACAAAATACAATCTTTTCCTAGCTATCTAGGAAATTCTAAGTAATGCAGTATTGAAATATGTGATAGGACTATGAAATTTGCTCACAAAAAAGTGTGGAGTTTCTTGTAATAAATTTAATGCAATTCAGACAAAAACACGGTTTATTATTTCTCCTTTTTTTGTTATTCCAAGATAAATACATGCTTGAAATTTGGAAACCTCAATGAGCATTTAACAGATACTTGAATTAAGTGGAATCCAGATATTCAACTCCAGGTAGACATTGAAGTTCACTGCTTTCTGAAGAAAATACTCACATTTTCCTGGAGCTTCCCATTGACAGCTGAGATGGGATGAGTAAAATTATACCACACAGATTGTTCTCTATTCCTAAAGTCCTGTGTGCAACTATCTTTTCATGCATTTTATATATCAAATTTTCAGATTAAATTTAATTTTAAAGGTTTGTAAATTATATATATATATATATATATATGTTTGTTTGTGTGTTTGTACACATGTATGTGTTTCCTGCAGAGGCCAGAATAAGGCTTCAGATCTCCTAGAGCTGGAGTTACATGTAGTTGTTAGCCTGATGTTGCTACTGGGAACCAAATTCTGCTCCTTTGCCAGAACAGTACACGCTGTTAACTACTAAACAATCTCTCCAGCTCCATAGTATTGTGTTTTAACATACAATACCATTGCTAAAGTTTGAAAAAGCATGGCCATGCCAAGTAAACTGCAAGAAAGTTAGATAAGAGAAACAGAATCAAAAGAGTGTGAATGTGGTTATTGAAGGAACATCTTTCTTTCTTTTTTTAAAAAAAATTTCCTGTACAAGTAAAGTATGAATTTTAGATGCTTATATTATGAAAACAAAATGAAGCAGCACTTATTTTAAATAGAAAAGCTTTCTTAAACCAAGCCATTCCTTAGAGAGTTTTGTTTTAAGTAATATACAATTATCTCAAAGAGAATTATCAACATTAATTTTGTGAAAGTAAAGAATGAATGAACACAAAATATACTTAATGCTTTCCTCTCTCTATTTTTCTTACTGTTTCAGAATTATATAGAGCTGGCATACTTTGCCACTGCAGAATTCTGCTTCTTGGTTAAGATTCTGTCAGGTTTTCCACAATAATAAAATCTCTGTTGGGGGATTTATAATTTCATTTCCAATCTCCCATGCAGAATGACACCTGGTAGACAAACTTTGCCTAGGAAACAGCTCTTCCCCTTTAAATTCAAAGGACAATGAGAAGAAGGCCTTCCACTAATGCATTCATAGTCCGTCTTCTCATTTAATAGAATATTATGTTTATTTTCATAATTCAGCACCTGACTTAATATTAGGATTCTTTAGAAAACTTGAAGTGGAGAATGCAACAAGCTTAATTTGAAGCAGTCCTCATTCAAATATTTTCAAAATTGCACACTATGGCTTAGCCTTCTGATAGACTCAAGCCTCAAGTTTCTAAATAATTTAATGTAACTGTACATTCACAGAGAATGGAGAAATTTCCCGAGGCTAAGACAGTTAAAGTTGCTTGGCATTTGTGCTATTTTGGGAGGTAATAAGCTAGACCCTGCTTGTTCAGTGTCATAGATCCCGTGTTTACACCATATTATAAAATCTGATGACAGACAGCATTGCTCCAGCTGGCAATGTGACCTTTCTTTCCCTTTGTGATTCTACAGAGGGAAAGCACTTTCCTCTCACTGTATTTCACTGCACTTTCTGTCTTTAAAGCTCAGTCTCAGCTCTTGTAGAATTAGTGAATTGAGTGATACTTTATAGATGAGACACAGTGAAGTGCAAAGGAAAGGTGTTTTCATTCTTAAAACATGGCTGCCTAGTGACTGTATTTCTCTCTCCGAATGCCTAAGTTTTATTAACCTGGTTTTGTGGCAGCAGGGAAGACTATGGGCTAGATAATGCCTAGATCTGGATTTGAATTTGGGCCAAAACATTGCCTAGTTTAATGTGATACTGAAGTGATTTGATTTCTCCTAGCTTCAGCTCTGTTGCCTGTAAACTAAGGAATTTAGCACTCACCTATGATTACATATTTATGAGTGTTATAAAATACTTGGCAACCATGCACACTCAATGAATTGTAGTTGTAATAATTGTTGAGAATTAAATTTTAAAAAAATTGATGAAGACAGTAAATTTGGTAAATGTAATAGTTTCATTAATGATCTAAATTGCATCATACAACACATTCAACTGCTGTAGGATAGTGGGAAAGTAATAATCAGGAAGACCCTACAATATGGACAAGTGTAGGGCCCTGGTCTCCTCCCATATTGAGTAAAGCCGTTGCCTGCTTGCCGACCTTGACCAGATGTCCTCCCTATTCTAATTCCCTGCCGGTATCCACCCTCCTGAACACTTAAGGGAAGTTCCTTGTTTGTGTATCCTGCATATTGGGCGTTAACAGCTTAGATGCAAGAATGTAGAACATTCAGTAGCAAACTTCTGCCCTCCGGGGATCCACCATTGTGCTGTAAGCCTGTATTTAAGATTTCCTCCCTCTTTCAATAAACGGAATTTGGCATTTGGCATCTTGCTGAGGCAAATGACCCGCTGTCTCTTGTCCCTTATTTTTTAATCCACAGCCCCTCGCTCGGACATGGTGAACGGGTGACAGTAACGCGGGCGTTACCGTTACAAATGGAGGTTCCTACCGAGATCCGAGAAAGAAGGGACAAGCTGATGGACACCCGGGTAAGGCTGGCCAGCAATTTAAAGAAAAAAGAAAAGATGAGGGTGAATTGAAACGGGTGCAGCTAGTTCACAGTCAGTTGATTGGACTGTTGAAGCAGGAAGGCACCGAAGTTAAGAAAGGGCAAGACAGCTAAAGATTTTAAATAAAAAAGGAAATCTTCCCAAAAGAGAAAAGGGAAGGAAAGGAAATTTCCCGTTAGAAAAGGGAGAAAAAATTTTAATCAAGAAAAAAGGATTTTCCCGGTAAAAAAGTTGAAAAATTTTGAAACTAGACCTAAAGATTGGGGCCCTGTAGAGGAAGGATGAACAAAAGAGAGAAGCCTCTTCCCAGTGGTAATGGAGGAAGAAAAGACTTTTTCCAATTGTAGAATTTTCAGGATAGCTGAAACTCTGAGCTCTTTCTGCAGTGCAGCATCTGAATTACTAAGAATCGGCAGGTAGGCCTCATTGCTGCTGGCTGAACAGCAAGAGAGCCCAGAGGTTAGAAGTTCTGCTGTCTGTTTGCTTATTTTGGTTCAAATGCTTTTTATTTCTCCCTCAGAGTGGGAATAATTCAATATTTAGGATCCCTTCGTGGGAAATGTTTTTCTGTTTTTCCCTTATGGTGGGAATAACTCATTAGGTAGTCCCTTCATGGGAGTAGGAAGTTTAAACATGAGTTTGTGTGTGCGGGGCGCGCGCGCCCAGCGTCGGCAGTGGTGGACATGCACAAGATAGCTCGGAGCGGCGGGCAGACAGGTACAGGCCGGTGAGAGGTGGAGCTGCAATGGAGCGCGGCCCAGGCGGGCACCAGCACTAGAGCCTGGGCACTGGACGGAGCCAAAGCTAAGCCACAGCTTCAGCTCGCTCCAAGTGAGCAGAGGCCCAGGAAGGGACTAACGCTAAAAGTTTAAACAGAAATGTGTGTGTGTGTGTGTGTGTGTTGCATGTCCAGTATGGCTGTGGTCAAAGGCACATGCTGCAGCAGCAGTGTGTGAGATAGCCCGGAGCAGTGGGTGGGCAGGTATGCCAAAGCAGGAGGTGGAGCCACAAGGCCAACAGAATGGACCAAGCCAGCAGAGTCCGGGAGAGGGACTAGCGCCTAAAAGTTTAAACGGGCCTAACTTCTGGTGAAAAATGGTTTCGGTCAGGACACAGAATGCTAAGTCAATGCTGTTTGAATAAAGGATGTTCTGTTCTTTTGACTGTCTTAATAAATGTTTGGATGAATATTTGATTCTCATGGTAGATAAACTAAAGGAACAGAATTCATAATTTTAAACTATATATTAGGTATGCTCTTGTCTGTTGATCATTACTGAAAATTTGGCTCTGCAATTTAAGTTGCTTTCTAGAAATTCTTGGTTTAATTCTATAGAAATATAATACCTGAAATGGATTGGGTTGTTAACTTATTAAATAATGTTGCTAACATAAACCCATAAATAATAATCTTTTACTGATAAAGAGATTACAAAATTATTTTTTCAGTAAATAAAATACAAGTAAATTGTTTGGTCCACATTGTTAATATTTGGCAATTTACATTAATGTTACTTGGAATCTATAAAAAAGGATCCTCTTTTTAAGATTTTATAAAAATACTCAGAAGTATTACCTAAAGTTACCTCTTAATCCTGTAGAGATTGTATTTAATGCTTTTATAATTGGCATATGTAAAGAGGACCATGAAAATAGAAGCTGGTGATAAAATTGCTCGATTAATATTGCTTTTATATTTTAATTGCAAAATGGCACCTATATGTAGAACTGGAGGCTTTGAAAGTATAGGAAAAAGGTGTTTTGACAAACAGTTATCAATGATAAACAGCCTAAATTAAAAATAAAATTATATGGGATTGAGATTAAAAGATTACTGGATTCTGGTGCTGGACATATCTATAACTTCACAAGAATCCTGAGATCCCAACTGGCCTCTACAAGAAGTCAGGAAAATGGCGGCTATTACAAGATCTTAGAGCCGTAAATAATACCATGCTTCTCATGGGAGCAACACAACCTGGTTTGCCTGCCCCATGGCAATTCCTAAACATTGGCATTTAATTGTGATTGACTCATATGGATGATATTTTATTGGCTGCTAAAGATAAAAAACTTGTTTTTGATGCCTTTTCTAAATTACAAGAGGTTCTTAGCCTGGCTAATTTACAGATTGCCCCAGAAAAGGTACAGGTATCTTTTCCCTATCATTATTTAGGTCATGAATATTTTGTTTTTCTCATTCACCTACTGGAGCGTTTTGGAAAACAGTTTCTATTCTATGGGTACATTCCCCAGCTTCTCCAGCAAAAAACATCACTCCTTATCCACAGGCTATTGCTCAGATTATATTTAAGGGAATCAAGATCAGTGTTTAAACTTTCGGTAAGGAGCCAGATATTGTGGTGACCCCATACACCCAGTCTCAAACAGCATGGTTGCAAGCTAATGATAATGATTGGGCCATATTGACATGCTCCATGCAGAGTCAGTTTGATACTCACTACTCCTCCAATGATGTGTGTAAATTTTTTTAAATTGCATCCTGTTATATTTCCCAAGATAGTACAGATGACTCCTATTCCTCAGGCCCGTGTAGTATTTACTGATGGCACTTCACGTGGTTTTGCTGCGGTGGTTTCTGGTAACATAGTAAAGAGAATGAAAGTCCAGGGCACTTCTGCCCAAATGGCAGAGGTACAGGCGCTGTTGCTTGCTTTACAGATGTTTTCTGATGAGAGTGTAAATATTTATACTGATAGTCAATATGTGGCACATGCCATTATGCCTTTGGAGACAACAGCCTACTTACCATCCATTTCTCCCATTCATGAATATTTATTGCAAGTGCAAGGACTTATATGGTCCCGCTCACATAACTTTTATGTGGGCCATATTAGAGCTCACACTCAATTGCCTGGACCTCTAAGTGAAGGTAATCAGAGGGCTGACGCCATTACTCGTGTGGCTGTCACATTAGTTTGTTCTGCCTTTGATAAGGCTACTCAGTTGCATCAACGTTATCATCTTAATGCTGGATCTCTTCGTCATCATACAGGCATAACCCGGGAACAAGCCATCCAGATAGTTAAATCATGTCCTATTTGTGTTGAATTTTTACCTGTTCCTCATTTGGGAGTTAATCCCCGAGGACTTTTACCTAATCATGTGTGGCAGATGAACGTCACACACGTACCTTCCTTTGGAAAATTACAATATGTCCATATGTCTATTGATACATATTCTTCTCTAATTTTTGCTTCTGCCCATTCAGGGGAAGTGGTTAAGGATGTAAAGAATCATTGCCTTCATGCTTTTGCTTACATGGGCGTGCCAAAATGCATAAAGACTGATAATGGTCCCGCCTACAGCAGTACGGGATTTTCAAAATTCTGCCAAGACTTTTCTATTGTTAATAAGACTGGTATTCCTTATAATCCTCAAGGACAGGCTATAGTAGAACGCTGCCATCGTACCTTAAAAACATATATTTCTAAAGTAAAAAGGGGGGAGCTAGGGGCTCATCTCTCCTCTCCACATTCTATTCTTTCCCTTGTTTTATATATTTTAAATTTTTTATCGGTGGATTCTGCTGGAGTATCCGCTGCAGATAAGCACTGGAGGGCTCCTGTTGCAAATCATCCTCTGGTGCGATGGAAGGACCTTTCTACTGGCACTTGGAGGGGACCCGATCCGGTGTTGGTGTGGGCCCGGGGATCGGTTTGTGTCTTTCCGTAGGACAATAAAGTTCCTCTTTGGGTTCCTGAATGCTGTGTGCGCCCTGTGGCTGCTGCTGAAGCCCAACATGGCAGAGACCTATTGGGCCTTCGTAAAAAACTCTCCCCTTCTGATGTCAATGGGGATTGAGAGCCCAATATGGCCAGCCTTGGCAAACATTATTGTAAGCCTAGGAAGTGTAGCCATGTGGTTGGATTCTTCAGAAGGTAATGTATGGTAACTTTTTTCAAAAATGTTGAGAATGTGTCACACCTTGGAGATTAAGGATAACTCTGAAGGTCAATGACCTTCATTTGTTAACAGTAGCATGCCAGCTAAGCCTTTTCACATTTTGCAACCCTCTTCAAGCTGGTGTAGTACCTACTTTTCAGGAATGGCTCTGTGCAACATCTATTGGCCTCCTGAAATTCATCTAGCCTCTTTTGTAGACACCTTAAAATTTGTGAGCCTGAATGTAGCCATTTATGAGACCATTAGTTCTGCTCCTTGTTTGCTGTTTTTGTTTTTGTTTTCTTTATGGTTCTTAGTTGTTCTTTTGCAGACCTGCCAGCCTAAGTAGTGCTGGGATGAAGAAAAATGGGCCTTGGTGGTTCATGTTCCTGGAGCTGCGTCCATGCCAGTGGACCATGGCAGTTAGACACAGATGATGCTCACACGCTCCAGAAGAGACTCGGACATCGATGTTGCCATTGTTGCTGTTACAGCAGTGGTGGTCACTGCTGCTACTATTTCTGGGATGGCTATTTCATAATTGGGATCTACAGCTAGCACAATGGAGACCCTGGCAGCAAAAGTAGCTACCACAGTTAGTTAATCTTTTATTTTATTGGGCATGATAAACTTAATTCTACATTTATACATTTAAATTGGCTTTGAAAGTTGTAAAAATTATTTAAACTCAAGTTCCATTTGCATATGGGATACCACCTTACAAGGACTCCAATTTGCAGTAAGGCTCGTTTAAGAAGGGAATGGCTCAATCGCCTTTAGCCTCCTGGCTATGGGTGGGTTAGGACTACTGTTGGTCTTTTCTGGGTCACACAGATTGCAAGCCCAGTGCCACTTTGAGATCTATGGCAACAGTTTACTCTACAGCTCATGTGGTTGAGCCTGTATGATAATGAGTATTCAGAGACGGGTAATGCTTGGGGGGCGCTCACCAACCTAAGACAGAGCACTTGCAGGGCCTGGGCAGGTGTCTCCATGACGGGTAAGGTGACCTGCTGACGTCCCACGCAACCTAAGTCAGAAGCTCATTTTTTAGTAAAAAGGGGGGACCTGTAGGGCCCTGGTCTCCTCCCATATTGAGTAAAGCCGTTGCCTGCTTGCCGACCTTGACCAGATGTCCTCCCTATTCTAATTCCCTGCCGGTATCCACCCTCCTGAACACTTAAGGGAAGTTCCTTGTTTGTGTATCCTGCATATTGGGCGTTAACAGCTTAGATGCAAGAATGTAGAACATTCAGTAGCAAACTTCTGCCCTCCGGGGATCCACCATTGTGCTGTAAGCCTGTATTTAAGGTTTCCTCCCTCTTTCAATAAACGGCATTTGGCATTTGGCATCTTGCTGAGGCAAATGACCCGCTGTCTCTTGTCCCTTATTTTTTAATCCACAGCCCCTCGCTCGGACATGGTGAACGGGTGACAGTAACGCGGGCGTTACCGTTACAGACAAGTAAAGACCTAATCTCCTTGGGAGGTTCCTGGCAGGGACTCTGTCCTTTGGGTTATCTACACTTTAACTCTGCTGGTATTTTATATTGATGCATGCATTGCTAAATTCCTGTACAGGAGAAGAAATAAAATATTCAAAAAGGCATTTTTTTAATGACCTGAGCTTAAAAATACACCTCACTAACACATAATGTTCCTGGGGGAAAAAAATTCAGAAAGAATAGTTTTGTGTTTACTAAGAGTAAAAGTTCTAGTTCCTCTTTACAGCATAAACCAGTGTGAAAGTGACAGTTTTAGTCTCAGACAAGCCTAAATTTAAATTCACTTTTGCAATTTTCACTTCTCACCTTTTGTATGAGCAATTACATTGCAAGGCATTAACTTGCTGAATACAAAATGTTCCAGTGCTTATGAGGATACCGGACAACAGAACAATGTTTCCTTGGACACTAAACTTTAAAACCCAATCCTACTTGTGTTCATATGTTGGATAAAATGTCTTCACACATTGTAGAATCGCTGTAGGAATTACTTCTTTCTACTTGTAGCTAGGGTATCATGCTCAGAAACACTTTGTGGAACAGCAGGACAAGCTATTTTAGGATGGGTTCAAAATCCATTACAAACAATCTAAGCTTGGAAAAAAATGAAATAAAATCTGAAATTCTGATTGATTGCTTCCAAGAGCTTGTAAACTTCAGCGTAAAGAAGTTCAAATATGTCTGCATCATGCTTTTAAAACCTTTAGAGTTCGGTAGCTTGCATGTGCTCTTGCCTGCCTAGAGAGGTAAGAGGCATTTCTACTGATGGATCACAAGCAACCTTGTTTCTTTCCTTTCAGCACAAATCAATTCCAGCATAGAAATATTCTCAGGATATTTCAGTCTCTGATACAAACATACCAATCACTACAAAACAAAATAACAGCAAAAAAGCAACAATAACAAAAAGCATAGCTTAGTATATAATAAATATTTTCAAATCTATAAATTGAAATAAACCCAACAATAATTAGCATGGAATCCTTAAACTACTCAGTCTAAAAAACCATGTATCATTACATTTTTATTGCTAACTTGTGTTAGAATCACAAGAAACAAAGTGCACCAGTAAGAAAACACAAAAGTGATAAAAATATTTCTTCACCTCCAGAAGGCACTTAGTTTTAAGTCAAATAAAGAGAAGAAATAAGACAATACCTACAAATTGTGTTTTGTCTAAATCAAAGTGTTAGCATTGTAGCGTTGTGGTACAGATGATTTGCCAGCGAAAATTTTCTAATTTTGCAATTAATTTTTTTACAGCAAGGACAGTTTTCAGTGTTATTCTTTTATTTGGGTAGGATATAAATTTAGAATATAAATTTAGAGCTATAAGAAGTATTATTCATCATCATAACTGTATATAACAATGGCACATCATATTCTTGAAAAATACTTTGAGGAATTATAAAGCCTTACCACAAAAATGGTAACTATGTGGTATAATGACATCTTAATGAACTGGATTTATTCATTGTACAGTATATAGTTTAAATCCTTACATTGTTCATGAAAATACATAGATTTTAATCAATCCAAAAATAAATGGAAAGAGAAAGTAAGGAAATTTCTATGTGAATAGAGGGAAGGACTTTCTGTGCACACCAAGGACTTGAGTGTGGTCCTCTAGAACTGATATAGATATCAGCTGGAGTGGCAAGCAGCCTGCTGTTCCAGTGACAAGTAAAAGAATCTGGCTAACTAAACTAGTCATATTCAGCTCTGGATTCAGTTAAGATGCACTAATACATAACAGGGACTAATGAAGGAAGACTCACAAGGTCAGGCCTCTGTACATTCAGGCACATATATACATACACACCATCCTATACATATGTCTCCCCCCACATAAATAAATATGCACATACGCATTCATACGACATGCACAGATACTTACAATAAGCTTAAAAACAAACAAAAAGCCACATTTTACATATTGAAATCATTTAAGAACAAATTCAGCTTATGTTTGAAGAAATCAATTATTCTGGAATAAGTCTTCCAAATGACAATATGTCATGAATATTTAAAACATAAGAAAAATAAAATCAAAGCAAGCAATATTGTCAAAATCATCCTTCAAAGTCAGACATGTAGAGATTTTACATATCGTATCTCTAGCTTGTTGTGTCTCTCATACAGAACATTTTACTCTGGAAAAAATAAACAAATAAA